>NC_060182.1:49741162-49784328 GCF_021184085.1 Oncorhynchus gorbuscha
TTAAAAACGGTGACCCGGACATGCCGAATTTGCGCCATTCTGGAAAGGACCCGAAAATAATTTTTAACCATTTTCACAAAAAAGTGATTTTTTTTTTTTTTTTTTTTTGGACTTAAAAACGGTGACCCCGGACATGCCGAATTTGCGCCATTCTGGAAAGGACCCCGAAAATAATTTTTAACCATTTTCACAAAAAAGTGATTTTTTTTTTTTTTTTTCGGGACTTAAAAACGGTGACCCCGGACATGCCGAATTTGCGCCATTCTGGAAAGGACCCCGAAAATAATTTTTAACCATTTTCACAAAAAAGTGAATTATTATTTTTTTTTTTTCGGGACTTAAAAACGTTGACCCCGGACATGCCAAATTTGCGCCATTCTGGAAAGGACCCGAAAATAATTTTTAACCATTTTCACAAAAAAGTTTTTTTTTTTTTTTTTTTTCGGGACTTAAAAACGGTGACCCCGGACATGCCGAATTTGCGCCATTCTGGAAAGGACCCGAAAATAATTTTTAACCATTTTCACAAAAAAGTGATTTTTTTCGGGACTTAAAAACGGTGACCCGGACATGCCGAATTTGCGCCATTCTGGAAAGGACCCGAAAATAATTTTTAACCATTTTCACAAAAAAGTGAATTTTTTTTTTTTTTTTCGGGACTTAAAACGGTGACCCCGGACATGCCGAATTTGCGCCATTCTGGAAAGGACCCGAAAATAATTTTTAACCATTTTCACAAAAAAGTGAATTATTTTTTTTTTTTTTTTCGGGACTTAAAAACGGTGACCCCGGACATGCCGAATTTGCGCCATTCTGGAAAGGACCCGAAAATAATTTTTAACCATTTTCACAAAAAAAGTGATTTTTTTTTTCGGGACTTAAAAACGGTGACCCCGGACATGCCGAATTTGCGCCATTCTGGAAAGGACTCCGAAAGTAATTTTTAACCATTTTCACAAAAAAGTGATTTTTTTTTCGGGACTTAAAAACGGTGACCCCGGACATGCCGAATTTGCGCCATTCTGGAAAGGACCCGAAAATAATTTTTAACCATTTTCACAAAAAAGTGATTTTTTTTTTTTTTTTTTTCGGGACTTAAAAACGGTGACCCCGGACATGCCGAATTTGCGCCATTCTGGAAAGGACCCGAAAATAATTTTTAACCATTTTCACAAAAAAGTGAATTATTATTATTATTTTTTTTTCGGGACTTAAAAACGGTGACCCCGGACATGCCGAATTTGCGCCATTCTGGAAAGGACCCCGAAAATAATTTTTAACCATTTTCACAAAAAAGTGAATTATTTTTTTTTTTTTTTCGGGACTTAAAAACGGTGACCCCGGACATGCCGAATTTGCGCCATTCTGGAAAGGACCCCGAAAATAATTTTTAACCATTTTCACAAAAAAGTGATTTTTTTTTTTTTTTTCGGGACTTAAAAACGGTGACCCCGGACATGCCGAATTTGCGCCATTCTGGAAAGGACCCGAAAATAATTTTTAACCATTTTCACAAAAAAGTGAATTTTTTTTTTTTTTTCGGGACTTAAAAACGGTGACCCCGGACATGCCGAATTTGCGCCATTCTGGAAAGGACCCGAAAATAATTTTTAACCATTTTCACAAAAAAGTGATTTTTTTTTTTTTTCGGGACTTAAAAACGGTGACCCCGGACATGCCGAATTTGCGCCATTCTGGAAAGGACCCGAAAATAATTTTTAACCATTTTCACAAAAAAGTGATTTTTTTTTTTTTTTTCGGGACTTAAAAACGGTGACCCCGGACATGCCGAATTTGCGCCATTCTGGAAAGGACCCGAAAATAATTTTTAACCATTTTCACAAAAAAAATTATTTTTTTTTTTTTTCGGGACTTAAAAACGGTGACCCCGGACATGCCGAATTTGCGCCATTCTGGAAAGGACCCGAAAATAATTTTTAACCATTTTCACAAAAAAGTGATTTTTTTTTTTTTTTCGGGACTTAAAAACGGTGACCCCGGACATGCCGAATTTGCGCCATTCTGGAAAGGACCCCGAAAATAATTTTTAACCATTTTCACAAAAAAGTGATTTTTTTTTTTTTTTTTTTTCGGGACTTAAAAACGGTGACCCCGGACATGCCGAATTTGCGCCATTCTGGAAAGGACCCGAAAATAATTTTTAACCATTTTCACAAAAAGTGATTTTTTTTTTTTTTTTTCGGGACTTAAAAACGGTGACCCCGGACATGCCGAATTTGCGCCATTCTGGAAAGGACCCGAAAATAATTTTTAACCATTTTCACAAAAAAGTGATTTTTTTTTTTTTTTCGGGACTTAAAAACGGTGACCCCGGACATGCCGAATTTGCGCCATTCTGGAAAGGACCCGAAAATAATTTTTAACCATTTTCACAAAAAAGTGAATTTTTTTGATTTTTTTTCGGGACTTAAAAACGGTGACCCCGGACATGCCGAATTTGCGCCATTCTGGAAAGGACCCGAAAATAATTTTTAACCATTTTCACAAAAAAGTGATTTTTTTTTTTTTTTTCGGGACTTAAAAACGGTGACCCCGGACATGAATTTGCGCCATTCTGGAAAGGACCCGAAAATAATTTTTAACCATTTTCACAAAAAAGTGATTTTTTTTCGGGACTTAAAAACGGTGACCCCGGACATGCCGAATTTGCGCCATTCTGGAAAGGACCCGAAAAAATTTTTAACCATTTTCACAAAAAAAGTTATTTTTTTTTTTTTTCGGGACTTAAAAACGGTGACCCCGGACATGCCGAATTTGCGCCATTCTGGAAAGGACCCGAAAATAATTTTTAACCATTTTCACAAAAAAGTGATTTTTTTTTTTTTTTCGGGACTTAAAAACGGTGACCCCGGACATGCCGAATTTGCGCCATTCTGGAAAGGACCCCGAAAATAATTTTTAACCATTTTCACAAAAAAGTGAATTATTATTATTTTTTTTTTCGGGACTTAAAAACGGTGACCCCGGACATGCCGAATTTGCGCCATTCTGGAAAGGACCCCGAAAATAATTTTTAACCATTTTCACAAAAAAGTGATTTTTTTTTTTTTTTTCGGGACTTAAAAACGGTGACCCCGGACATGCCGAATTTGCGCCATTCTGGAAAGGACCCGAAAATAATTTTTAACCATTTTCACAAAAAAGTGAATTATTATTTTTTTTTTTTTTCGGGACTTAAAACGGTGACCCCGGACATGCCGAATTTGCGCCATTCTGGAAAGGACCCGAAAATAATTTTTAACCATTTTCACAAAAAAGTGATTTTTTTTTTTTTTTCGGGACTTAAAACGGTGACCCCGGACATGCCGAATTTGCGCCATTCTGGAAAGGACCCGAAAATAATTTTTAACCATTTTCAAAAAAAAAAGTGATTTTTTTTTCGGGACTTAAAAACGGTGACCCCGGACATGCCGAATTTGCGCCATTCTGGAAAGGACCCGAAAATAATTTTTAACCATTTTCACAAAAAAGTGATTTTTTTTTTTTTTTTTCGGGACTTAAAAACGGTGACCCCGGACATGCCGAATTTGCGCCATTCTGGAAAGGACCCCGAAAATAATTTTTAACCATTTTCACAAAAAAGTGATTTTTTTTTTTTTTGGGACTTAAAAACGGTGACCCCGGACATGCCGAATTTGCGCCATTCTGGAAAGGACCCGAAAATAATTTTTAACCATTTTCACAAAAAAGTGATTTTTTTCTGGGACTTAAAAACGGTGACCCCGGACATGCCGAATTTGCGCCATTCTGGAAAGGACTCCGAAAGTAATTTTTAACCATTTTCACAAAAAAAGTGATTTTTTTTTCGGGACTTAAAAACGGTGACCCCGGACATGCCGAATTTGCGCCATTCTGGAAAGGACTCCGAAAGTAATTTTTAACCATTTTCACAAAAAAAGTGATTTTTTTTTCGGGACTTAAAAACGGTGACCCCGGACATGCCGAATTTGCGCCATTCTGGAAAGGACTCCGAAAGTAATTTTTAACCATTTTCACAAAAAAGTGAATTTTATTTTTTTTTTTTCGGGACTTAAAAACGGTGACCCCGGACATGCCGAATTTGCGCCATTCTGGAAAGGACCCCGAAAATAATTTTTAACCATTTTCACAAAAAAGTGAATTTTTTTTTTTTTTTTTCGGGACTTAAAAACGGTGACCCCGGACATGCCGAATTTGCGCCATTCTGGAAAGGACCCGAAAATAATTTTTAACCATTTTCACAAAAAAGTGAATTTTTTTTTTTTTTTTCGGGACTTAAAAACGGTGACCCCGGACATGCCGAATTTGCGCCATTCTGGAAAGGACCCGAAAATAATTTTTAACCATTTTCACAAAAAAGTGATTTTTTTTTTTTTTTTCGGGACTTAAAAACGGTGACCCCGGACATGCCGAATTTGCGCCATTCTGGAAAGGACCCCGAAAATAATTTTTAACCATTTTCACAAAAAAAGTGATTTTTTTTTTTTTTTTTTTTTTCGGGACTTAAAAACGGTGACCCCGGACATGCCGAATTTGCGCCATTCTGGAAAGGACCCCGAAAATAATTTTTAACCATTTTCACAAAAAAGTGATTTTTTTTTTTTTTTTCGGGACTTAAAAACGGTGACCCCGGACATGCCGAATTTGCGCCATTCTGGAAAGGACCCGAAAATAATTTTTAACCATTTTCACAAAAAAGTGATTTTTTTTTTTCGGGACTTAAAACGGTGACCCCGGACATGCCGAATTTGCGCCATTCTGGAAAGGACCCGAAAATAATTTTTAACCATTTTCACAAAAAAGTGATTTTTTTTTTTTCGGGACTTAAAAACGGTGACCCCGGACATGCCGAATTTGCGCCATTCTGGGAAGGACCCCGAAAATAATTGTTAACCATTTTCTCAAAAAAGTGAATTATTTTATTTTTTTAAATTTCGGGACTTAAAAACGGTGACCCCGGACATGCCGAATTTGCGCCATTCTGGAAAGGACCCCGAAAATAATTTTTAACCATTTTCACAAAAAAAAGTGATTTTTTTTTCTTTTTTCGGGACTTAAAAACGGTGACCCCGGACATGCCGAATTTGCGCCATTCTGGAAAGGACCCGAAAATAATTTTTAACCATTTTCACAAAAAAGTGATTTTTTTTTTTTTTCGGGACTTAAAACGGTGACCCCGGACATGCCGAATTTGCGCCATTCTGGAAAGGACCCGAAAATAATTTTTAACCATTTTCACAAAAAAGTGATTTTTTTTTTTTTTTCGGGACTTAAAAACGGTGACCCCGGACATGCCGAATTTGCGCCATTCTGGAAAGGACCCGAAAATAATTTTTAACCATTTTCACAAAAAAGTGATTTTTTTTTTTTTTCGGGACTTAAAAACGGTGACCCCGGACATGCCGAATTTGCGCCATTCTGGAAAGGACCCGAAAATAATTTTTAACCATTTTCACAAAAAAGTTTTTTTTTTTTTCGGGACTTAAAAACGGTGACGAATTTGCGCCATTCTGGAAAGGACTCCGAAAATAATTTTTAACCATTTTCACAAAAAAGTGATTTTTTTTTTTCGGGACTTAAAAACGGTGACCCCGGACATGCCGAATTTGCGCCATTCTGGAAAGGACCCGAAAATAATTTTTAACCATTTTCACAAAAAAGTGATTTTTTTTTTTTTTCGGGACTTAAAAACGGTGACCCCGGACATGCCGAATTTGCGCCATTCTGGAAAGGACCCGAAAATAATTTTTAACCATTTTCACAAAAAAGTGATTTTTTTTTTTTTTTTCGGGACTTAAAAACGGTGACCCGGACATGCCGAATTTGCGCCATTCTGGAAAGGACCCGAAAATAATTTTTAACCATTTTCACAAAAAAGTGAATTATTTTTTTTTTTTTTTCGGGACTAAAAACGGTGACCCCGGACATGCCGAATTTGCGCCATTCTGGAAAGGACCCGAAAATAATTTTTAACCATTTTCACAAAAAAGTATTTTTTTTTTTTTTTTTCGGGACTTAAAAACGGTGACCCCGGACATGCCGAATTTGCGCCATTCTGGAAAGGACCCGAAAATAATTTTTAACCATTTTCACAAAAAAGTGAATTTTTTTTTTTTTTTCGGGACTTAAAAACGGTGACCCCGGACATGCCGAATTTGCGCCATTCTGGAAAGGACCCGAAAATAATTTTTAACCATTTTCACAAAAAAAAGTGATTTTTTTTTCGGGACTTAAAAACGGTGACCCCGGACATGCCGAATTTGCGCCATTCTGGAAAGGACCCGAAAATAATTTTTAACCATTTTCACAAAAAAAATTTTTTTTTTTTTTTTTTTCGGGACTTAACGGTGACCCCGCGGACATGCCGAATTTGCGCCATTCTGGAAAGGACCCGAAAATAATTTTTAACCATTTTCACAAAAAAAAATTTTTTTTTTTTTTTTTTCGGGACTTAAAAACGGTGACCCCGGACATGCCGAATTTGCGCCATTCTGGAAAGGACCCGAAAATAATTTTTAACCATTTTCACAAAAAAAATTTTTGATTTTTTTTTTTCGGGACTTAAAACGGTGACCCCGGACATGCCGAATTTGCGCCATTCTGGAAAGGACCCGAAAATAATTTTTAACCATTTTCACAAAAAAGTGAATTATTATTTTTTTTTTTTTCGGGACTTAAAAACGGTGACCCCGGACATGCCGAATTTGCGCCATTCTGGAAAGGACCCGAAAATAATTTTTAACCATTTTCACAAAAAAGTGATTTTTTTTTTTTCGGGACTTAAAAACGGTGACCCCGGACATGCCGAATTTGCGCCATTCTGGAAAGGACCCGAAAATAATTTTTAACCATTTTCACAAAAAAATTTTTTTTTTTTTCGGGACTTAAAAACGGTGACCCCGGACATGCGAATTTGCGCCATTCTGGAAAGGACCCGAAAATAATTTTTAACCATTTTCACAAAAAAGTGATTTTTTTTTTTTTCGGGACTTAAAAACGGTGACCCCGGACATGCCGAATTTGCGCCATTCTGGAAAGGACCCGAAAATAATTTTTAACCATTTTCACAAAAAAGTGATTTTTTTTTTTTTTCGGGACTTAAAAACGGTGACCCCGGACATGCCGAATTTGCGCCATTCTGGAAAGGACCCGAAAATAATTTTTAACCATTTTCACAAAAAAGTCATTTTTTTTTTTTCGGGACTTAAAAACGGTGACCCCGGACATGCCGAATTTGCGCCATTCTGGAAAGGACCCGAAAATAATTTTTAACCATTTTCACAAAAAAGTGATTTTTTTTTTTTTTTTTCGGGACTTAAAAACGGTGACCCCGGACATGCCGAATTTGCGCCATTCTGGAAAGGACCCGAAAATAATTTTTAACCATTTTCACAAAAAAGTGAATTTTATTATTTTTTTTTTTTTTCGGGACTTAAAAACGGTGACCCCGGACATGCCGAATTTGCGCCATTCTGGAAAGGACCCGAAAATAATTTTTAACCATTTTCACAAAAAAGTGAATTTTTTTATTTTTTTTTTTTTTCGGGACTTAAAAACGGTGACCCCGGACATGCCGAATTTGCGCCATTCTGGAAAGGACCCGAAAATAATTTTTAACCATTTTCACAAAAAAGTGAATTATTTTTTTTTTTTTTTCGGGACTTAAAAACGGTGACCCGGACATGCCGAATTTGCGCCATTCTGGAAAGGACCCGAAAATAATTTTTAACCATTTTCACAAAAAGTGAGTGATTTTTTTTTTTTTTTCGGGACTTAAAAACGGTGACCCCGGACATGCCGAATTTGCGCCATTCTGGAAAGGACCCGAAAATAATTTTTAACCATTTTCACAAAAAAGTGAATTATTTTTTTTTTTTTTTTCGGGACTTAAAACGGTGACCCCGGACATGCCGAATTTGCGCCATTCTGGAAAGGACCCGAAAATAATTTTTAACCATTTTCACAAAAAAGTGATTTTTTTCGGGACTTCGGGAAAAACGGTGACCCCGGACATGCCGAATTTGCGCCATTCTGGAAAGGACCCGAAAATAATTTTTAACCATTTTCACAAAAAAGTGATTTTTTTTTTTTTTCGGGACTTAAAAACGGTGACCCCGGACATGCCGAATTTGCGCCATTCTGGAAAGGACCCGAAAATAATTTTTAACCATTTTCAAAAAAGTGATTTTTTTTTTTTTTTTTCGGGACTTAAAAACGGTGACCCCGGACATGCCGAATTTGCGCCATTCTGGAAAGGACCCCGAAAATAATTTTTAACCATTTTCACAAAAAAGTGAATTTTTTTTTTTTTTTTCGGGACTTAAAAACGGTGACCCCGGACATGCCGAATTTGCGCCATTCTGGAAAGGACCCGAAAATAATTTTTAACCATTTTCACAAAAAAGTGATTGATTTTTTTTTTTTTTTTTTCGGGACTTAAAACGGTGACCCCGGACATGCCGAATTTGCGCCATTCTGGAAAGGACCCCGAAAATAATTTTTAACCATTTTCACAAAAAAGTGATTTTTTTTTTTTTTTTTCGGGACTTAAAAACGGTGACCCCGGACATGCCGAATTTGCGCCATTCTGGAAAGGACCCCGAAAATAATTTTTAACCATTTTCACAACAAAAAAATTTTTTTTTTTTTTTCGGGACTTAAAAACGGTGACCCCGGACATGCCGAATTTGCGCCATTCTGGAAAGGACCCGAAAATAATTTTTAACCATTTTCACAAAAAAAATTTTTTTTTTTTTCGGGACTTAAAAACGGTGACCCCGGACATGCCGAATTTGCGCCATTCTGGAAAGGACCCGAAAATAATTTTTAACCATTTTCACAAAAAAGTGATTTTTTTTTTTTTTTCGGGACTTAAAAACGGTGACCCCGGACATGCCGAATTTGCGCCATTCTGGAAAGGACCCGAAAATAATTTTTAACCATTTTCACAAAAAAGTGAATTATTTTTTTTTTTTTCGGGACTTAAAAACGGTGACCCCGGACATGCCGAATTTGCGCCATTCTGGAAAGGACCCGAAAATAATTTTTAACCATTTTCACAAAAAGTATTTTTTTTTTTTCGGGACTTAAAAACGGTGACCCCGGACATGCCGAATTTGCGCCATTCTGGAAAGGACCCGAAAATAATTTTTAACCATTTTCACAAAAAAGTGATTATTTTTTTTTTTTTTCGGGACTTAAAAACGGTGACCCCGGACATGCCGAATTTGCGCCATTCTGGAAAGGACCCGAAAATAATTTTTAACCATTTTCACAAAAAAGTGATTTTTTTTTTTTTTTCGGGACTTAAAAACGGTGACCCCGGACATGCCGAATTTGCGCCATTCTGGAAAGGACCCGAAAATAATTTTTAACCATTTTCAAAAAAGTGTGATTATTTTTTTTTTTCGGGACTTAAAAACGGTGACCCCGGACATGCCGAATTTGCGCCATTCTGGAAAGGACCCGAAAATAATTTTTAACCATTTTCACAAAAAAGTGATTTTTTTTTTTTTCGGGACTTAAAAACGGTGACCCCGGACATGCCGAATTTGCGCCATTCTGGAAAGGACCCGAAAATAATTTTTAACCATTTTCACAAAAAAGTGATTTTTTTTTTTTCGGGAAAAAACGGTGACCCCGGACATGAATTTGCGCCATTCTGGAAAGGACCCGAAAATAATTTTTAACCATTTTCACAAAAAAGTGATTTTTTTTTCGGGACTTAAAAACGGTGACCCCGGACATGCCGAATTTGCGCCATTCTGGAAAGGACCCGAAAATAATTTTTAACCATTTTCACAAAAAAGTATTTTTTTTTTTTTTTTTTCGGGACTTAAAAACGGTGACCCCGGACATGCCGAATTTGCGCCATTCTGGAAAGGACCCGAAAATAATTTTTAACCATTTTCACAAAAAAGTGATTTTTTTTTTTTTCGGGACTTAAAAACGGTGACCCCGGACATGCCGAATTTGCGCCATTCTGGAAAGGACCCGAAAATAATTTTTAACCATTTTCACAAAAAAGTGATTATTTTTTTTTTTTTTTTTTCGGGACTTAAAAACGGTGACCCCGGACATGCCGAATTTGCGCCATTCTGGAAAGGACCCGAAAATAATTTTTAACCATTTTCACAAAAAAATTTTTTTTTTTTTTTTTTTTCGGGACTTAAAAACGGTGACCCCGGACATGCCGAATTTGCGCCATTCTGGAAAGGACCCGAAAATAATTTTTAACCATTTTCAAAAAAAAAAGTTTTTTTTTTTTCGGGACTTAAAAACGGTGACCCCGGACATGCCGAATTTGCGCCATTCTGGAAAGGACCCGAAAATAATTTTTAACCATTTTCACAAAAAAGTGATTTTTTTTTTTTTTTCGGGACTTAAAAACGGTGACCCCGGACATGCCGAATTTGCGCCATTCTGGAAAGGACCCGAAAATAATTTTTAACCATTTTCACAAAAAAGTGATTTTTTTTTTTTTTTTTTCGGGACTTAAAAACGGTGACCCCGGACATGCCGAATTTGCGCCATTCTGGAAAGGACCCGAAAATAATTTTTAACCATTTTCACAAAAAAGTGATTTTTTTTTTTTTTCGGGACTTAAAACGGTGACCCGGACATGCCGAATTTGCGCCATTCTGGAAAGGACCGAAAATAATTTTTAACCATTTTCACAAAAAAGTGATTTTTTTTTTTTCGGGACTTAAAAACGGTGACCCCGGACATGCCGAATTTGCGCCATTCTGGAAAGGACCCCGAAAATAATTTTTAACCATTTTCACAAAAAAGTGAATTTTTTTTTTTTTCGGGACTTAAAAACGGTGACCCCGGACATGCCGAATTTGCGCCATTCTGGAAAGGACCCGAAAATAATTTTTAACCATTTTCACAAAAAAGTGATTTTTTTTTTTTTCGGGACTTAAAAACGGTGACCCCGGACATGCCGAATTTGCGCCATTCTGGAAAGGACCCGAAAATAATTTTTAACCATTTTCACAAAAAAGTGATTTTTTTTTCGGGACTTAAAAACGGTGACCCCGGACATGCCGAATTTGCGCCATTCTGGAAAGGACTCCGAAAGTAATTTTTAACCATTTTCACAAAAAAGTGATTTTTTTTTTTTTTTTTTTTTCGGGACTTAAAAACGGTGACCCCGGACATGCCGAATTTGCGCCATTCTGGAAAGGACCCGAAAATAATTTTTAACCATTTTCACAAAAAAGTGAATTATTTTTTTTTTTTTTTTTCGGGACTTAAAAACGGTGACCCCGGACATGCCGAATTTGCGCCATTCTGGAAAGGACCCGAAAATAATTTTTAACCATTTTCACAAAAAAGTGATTTTTTTTTTTTTTCGGGACTTAAAAACGGTGACCCCGGACATGCCGAATTTGCGCCATTCTGGAAAGGACCCGAAAATAATTTTTAACCATTTTCACAAAAAAGTGATTTTTTTTTTCGGGACTTAAAAACGGTGACCCCGGACATGCCGAATTTGCGCCATTCTGGAAAGGACCCGAAAATAATTTTTAACCATTTTCACATTTTTTTTTCGGGAAAAACGGTGACCCCGGACATGAATTTGCGCCATTCTTAATTTTTAACCATTTTCACAAAAAAGTGATTTTTTTTTTTCGGGACTTAAAAACGGTGACCCCGGACATGCCGAATTTGCCATTCTGGAAAGGACCCCGAAAATAATTTTTAACCATTTTCACAAAAAAGTGATTTTTTTTTTTTTTTTTCGGGACTTAAAAACGGTGACCCCGGACATGCCGAATTTGCGCCATTCTGGAAAGGACCCGAAAATAATTTTTAACCATTTTCACAAAAAAGTGATTTTTTTTTTTTTTTTTTTTCGGGACTTAAAAACGGTGACCCCGGACATGCCGAATTTGCGCCATTCTGGAAAGGACCCGAAAATAATTTTTAACCATTTTCACAAAAAAGTGATTTTTTTTTTTTTCGGGACTTAAAAACGGTGACCCCGGACATGCCGAATTTGCGCCATTCTGGAAAGGACCCGAAAATAATTTTTAACCATTTTCACAAAAAAGTGATTTTTTTTTTTTTTTCGGGACTTAAAAACGGTGACCCCGGACATGCCGAATTTGCGCCATTCTGGAAAGGACCCGAAAATAATTTTTAACCATTTTCACAAAAAAAAAAAGTTTTTTTTTTTTCGGGACTTAAAACGGTGACCCCGGACATGAATTTGCGCCATTCTGGAAAGGACCCGAAAATAATTTTTAACCATTTTCACAAAAAAGTGATTTTTTTTTTTTTTTTCGGGACTTAAAAACGGTGACCCCGGACATGCCGAATTTGCGCCATTCTGGAAAGGACCCGAAAATAATTTTTAACCATTTTCACAAAAAAGTGAATTATTTTATTTTTTTTTTCGGGACTTAAAAACGGTGACCCCGGACATGCCGAATTTGCGCCATTCTGGAAAGGACCCGAAAATAATTTTTAACCATTTTCACAAAAAAGTGATTTTTTTTTTTTTTTTTCGGGACTTAAAAACGGTGACCCCGGACATGCCGAATTTGCGCCATTCTGGAAAGGACCCCGAAAATAATTTTTAACCATTTTCACAAAAAAGTGATTTTTTTTTTTTCGGGACTTAAAACGGTGACCCCGGACATGCCGAATTTGCGCCATTCTGGAAAGGACCCGAAAATAATTTTTAACCATTTTCACAAAAAAGTGATTTTTTTTTTTTTTCGGGACTTAAAAACGGTGACCCCGGACATGCCGAATTTGCGCCATTCTGGAAAGGACCCGAAAATAATTTTTAACCATTTTCACAAAAAAGTGATTTTTTTTTTTTTTTTTCGGGACTTAAAAACGGTGACCCCGGACATGCCGAATTTGCGCCATTCTGGAAAGGACCCGAAAATAATTTTTAACCATTTTCACAAAAAAGTGAATTATTTTTTTTTTTTTCGGGACTTAAAAACGGTGACCCCGGACATGCCGAATTTGCGCCATTCTGGAAAGGACCCGAAAATAATTTTTAACCATTTTCACAAAAAAGTGAATTATTATTTTTTTTTTTTTCGGGACTTAAAAACGGTGACCCCGGACATGCCGAATTTGCGCCATTCTGGAAAGGACCCGAAAATAATTTTTAACCATTTTCACAAAAAAGTGATTTTTTTTTTTCGGGACTTAAAACGGTGACCCCGGACATGCCGAATTTGCGCCATTCTGGAAAGGACCCCGAAAATAATTTTTAACCATTTTCACAAAAAAGTGATTTTTTTTTTTTTTTTCGGGACTTAAAAACGGTGACCCCGGACATGCCGAATTTGCGCCATTCTGGAAAGGACCCGAAAATAATTTTTAACCATTTTCACAAAAAAGTGATTGATTTTTTTTTTTTCGGGACTTAAAAACGGTGACCCCGGACATGCCGAATTTGCGCCATTCTGGAAAGGACCCCGAAAATAATTTTTAACCATTTTCACAAAAAAAGTGATTATTTTTTTTTTTTTCGGGACTTAAAAACGGTGACCCCGGACATGCCGAATTTGCGCCATTCTGGAAAGGACCCGAAAATAATTTTTAACCATTTTCACAAAAAAGTGATTTTTTTTTTTTTCGGGACCGGTGACCCCGGACATGCCGAATTTGCGCCATTCTGGAAAGGACCCGAAAATAATTTTTAACCATTTTCACAAAAAAGTGATTTTTTTTTTTTCGGGACTTAAAAACGGTGACCCCGGACATGCCGAATTTGCGCCATTCTGGAAAGGACCCGAAAATAATTTTTAACCATTTTCACAAAAAAGTGATTTTTTTTTTTTTTTCGGGACTTAAAAACGGTGACCCCGGACATGCCGAATTTGCGCCATTCTGGAAAGGACCCGAAAATAATTTTTAACCATTTTCACGGGAAAAAAAATTTGCGCCATTCTGATTTTTAACCATTTTTTTTTTTTCGGGACTTAAAAACGGTGACCCCGGACATGCCGAATTTGCGCCATTCTGGAAAGGACCCGAAAATAATTTTTAACCATTTTCACAAAAAAGTGAATTTTTTTATTATTTTTTTTTTTCGGGACTTAAAAACGGTGACCCCGGACATGCCGAATTTGCGCCATTCTGGAAAGGACCCGAAAATAATTTTTAACCATTTTCACAAAAAAGTGATTTTTTTTTTTTTTTTCGGGACTTAAAAACGGTGACCCCGGACATGCCGAATTTGCGCCATTCTGGAAAGGACCCGAAAATAATTTTTAACCATTTTCACAAAAAAGTGAATTTTTTTTTTTTTTTCGGGACTTAAAAACGGTGACCCCGGACATGCCGAATTTGCGCCATTCTGGAAAGGACCCGAAAATAATTTTTAACCATTTTCACAAAAAAATTGATTTTTTTTTCGGGACTTAAAAACCCCGGACATGAATTTGCGCCATTCTGGAAAGGACCCGAAAATAATTTTTTTTTTTTTTTCGGGACTTAAAAACGGTGACCCCGGACATGCCGAATTTGCGCCATTCTGGAAAGGACCCGAAAATAATTTTTAACCATTTTCACAAAAAAGTGAATTATTTTTTTTTTTTTTTTTCGGGACTTAAAAACGGTGACCCCGGACATGCCGAATTTGCGCCATTCTGGAAAGGACCCGAAAATAATTTTTAACCATTTTCACAAAAAAGTGATTTTTTTTTTTTTTCGGGACTTAAAAACGGTGACCCCGGACATGCCGAATTTGCGCCATTCTGGAAAGGACCCGAAAATAATTTTTAACCATTTTCACAAAAAAGTGATTTTTTTTTTTTTTTCGGGACTTAAAAACGGTGACCCGGACATGCCGAATTTGCGCCATTCTGGAAAGGACCCGAAAATAATTTTTAACCATTTTCACAAAAAAGTGATTTTTTTTTTTTTCGGGACTTAAAAACGGTGACCCCGGACATGCCGAATTTGCGCCATTCTGGAAAGGACCCGAAAATAATTTTTAACCATTTTCACAAAAAAGTGATTTTTTTTTTTTTCGGGACTTAAAAACGGTGACCCCGGACATGCCGAATTTGCGCCATTCTGGAAAGGACCCGAAAATAATTTTTAACCATTTTCACAAAAAAGTGATTTTTTTTTTTTTCGGGACTTAAAAACGGTGACCCCGGACATGCCGAATTTGCGCCATTCTGGAAAGGACCCCGAAAATAATTTTTAACCATTTTCACAAAAAAGTGATTTTTTTTTTTTTTCGGGACTTAAAAACGGTGACCCCGGACATGCCGAATTTGCGCCATTCTGGAAAGGACCCGAAAATAATTTTTAACCATTTTCACAAAAAAGTGAATTTTTTTTTTTTTTTTTTTCGGGACTTAAAAACGGTGACCCCGGACATGCCGAATTTGCGCCATTCTGGAAAGGACCCGAAAATAATTTTTAACCATTTTCACAAAAAAGTGTTTTTTTTTTTCGGGACTTAAAAACGGTGACCCCGGACATGAATTTGCGCCATTCTGGAAAGGACCCCGAAAATAATTTTTAACCATTTTCACAAAAAAGTGATTTTTTTTTTTTTTCGGGACTTAAAAACGGTGACCCCGGACATGCCGAATTTGCGCCATTCTGGAAAGGACCCCGAAAATAATTTTTAACCATTTTCACAAAAAAAGTGAATTTTTTTTTTTTTTTTCGGGACTTAAAAACGGTGACCCCGGACATGCCGAATTTGCGCCATTCTGGAAAGGACCCCGAAAATAATTTTTAACCATTTTCACAAAAAAGTGATTTTTTTTTCGGGACTTAAAAACGGTGACCCCGGACATGCCGAATTTGCGCCATTCTGGAAAGGACTCCGAAAATAATTTTTAACCATTTTCACAAAAAAGTGATTTTTTTTTTTTTCGGGACTTAAAAACGGTGACCCCGGACATGCCGAATTTGCGCCATTCTGGAAAGGACCCGAAAATATTTTTAACCATTTTCACAAAAAAAATTTTTTTTTTTTTTTTTTTTTCGGGACTTAAAAACGGTGACCCCGGACATGAATTTGCGCCATTCTGGAAAGGACCCGAAAATAATTTTTAACCATTTTCACAAAAAAGTGATTTTTTTTTTTTTCGGGACTTAAAAACGGTGACCCCGGACATGCCGAATTTGCGCCATTCTGGAAAGGACCCCGAAAATAATTTTTAACCATTTTCACAAAAAAGTGATTTTTTTTTTTTCGGGACTTAAAAACGGTGACCCCGGACATGCCGAATTTGCGCCATTCTGGAAAGGACCCCGAAAATATTTTTAACCATTTTCACAAAAAAGTGATTTTTTTTTTTTTTCGGGACTTAAAAACGGTGACCCCGGACATGCCGAATTTGCGCCATTCTGGAAAGGACCCGAAAATAATTTTTAACCATTTTCACAAAAAAGTGATTTTTTTTTTTTTTTCGGGACTTAAAAACGGTGACCCCGGACATGCCGAATTTGCGCCATTCTGGAAAGGACCCGAAAATAATTTTTAACCATTTTCACAAAAAAGTGATTTTTTTTTTTTTTTCGGGACTTAAAAACGGTGACCCCGGACATGCCGAATTTGCGCCATTCTGGAAAGGACCCGAAAATAATTTTTAACCATTTTCACAAAAAAGTGAATTTTTTATTTTTTTCGGGACTTAAAAACGGTGACCCCGGACATGCCGAATTTGCGCCATTCTGGAAAGGACCCGAAAATAATTTTTAACCATTTTCACAAAAAAGTGATTTTTTTTTTCGGGACTTAAAAACGGTGACCCCGGACATGCCGAATTTGCGCCATTCTGGAAAGGACCCGAAAATAATTTTTAACCATTTTCACAAAAAAGTGAATTTTTTTTTTTTTTTTTTCGGGACTTAAAAACGGTGACCCCGGACATGCCGAATTTGCGCCATTCTGGAAAGGACCCCGAAAATAATTTTTAACCATTTTCACAAAAAAGTGAATTATTATTATTTTTTTTTTTCGGGACTTAAAAACGGTGACCCCGGACATGCCGAATTTGCGCCATTCTGGAAAGGACCCCGAAAATAATTTTTAACCATTTTCACAAAAAAGTGATTTTTTCGGGACTTAAAAACGGTGACCCCGGACATGCCGAATTTGCGCCATTCTGGAAAGGACCCGAAAATAATTTTTAACCATTTTCACAAAAAAGTGATTTTTTTTTTTTTTCGGGACTTAAAAACGGTGACCCCGGACATGCCGAATTTGCGCCATTCTGGAAAGGACCCCGAAAATAATTTTTAACCATTTTCACAAAAAAGTGAATTTTTTTTTTTTTTTTTCGGGACTTAAAAACGGTGACCCCGGACATGCCGAATTTGCGCCATTCTGGAAAGGACCCCGAAAATAATTTTTAACCATTTTCACAAAAAAGTGATTTTTTTTTTTTTTTTTTCGGGACTTAAAAACGGTGACCCGGGACATGCCGAATTTGCGCCATTCTGGAAAGGACCCCGAAAATAATTTTTAACCATTTTCACAAAAAAGTGAATTATTATTTTTTTTTTTTTTCGGGACTTAAAAACGGTGACCCCGGACATGCCGAATTTGCGCCATTCTGGAAAGGACCCGAAAATAATTTTTAACCATTTTCACAAAAAAGTGATTTTTTTTTTTTTTCGGGACTTAAAACGGTGACCCCGGACATGCCGAATTTGCGCCATTCTGGAAAGGACCCGAAAATAATTTTTAACCATTTTCAAAAAAAGTTTTTTTTTTTTTTTTCGGGACTTAAAAACGGTGACCCCGGACATGCCGAATTTGCGCCATTCTGGAAAGGACCCCGAAAATAATTTTTAACCATTTTCACAAAAAAGTGAATTATTTTTTTTTTTTTCGGGACTTAAAAACGGTGACCCCGGACATGCCGAATTTGCGCCATTCTGGAAAGGACCCGAAAATAATTTTTAACCATTTTCACCGGGACTTCGGTGACCCCGGACAATTTGCGCCATTCTGGAAAGGACCCGAAAATAATTTTTAACCATTTTCACAAAAAAGTGATTTTTTTTTTTTTTTTTTCGGGACTTAAAAACGGTGACCCCGGACATGCCGAATTTGCGCCATTCTGGAAAGGACCCGAAAATAATTTTTAACCATTTTCACAAAAAAGTGATTTTTTTTTTTTTCGGGACTTAAAACGGTGACCCCGGACATGCCGAATTTGCGCCATTCTGGAAAGGACCCGAAAATAATTTTTAACCATTTTCACAATTTTTTTTTTTTTTTTCGGGACTTAAAAACGGTGACCCCGGACATGCCGAATTTGCGCCATTCTGGAAAGGACCCCGAAAATAATTTTTAACCATTTTCACAAAAAAGTGAATTATTATTATTATTTTTTCGGGACTTAAAAACGGTGACCCCGGACATGCCGAATTTGCGCCATTCTGGAAAGGACCCCGAAAATAATTTTTAACCATTTTCACAAAAAAGTGATTTTTTTTTTTTTTCGGGACTTAAAAACGGTGACCCCGGACATGCCGAATTTGCGCCATTCTGGAAAGGACCCGAAAATAATTTTTAACCATTTTCACAAAAAAGTGAATTATTTTTTTTTTTTCGGGACTTAAAAACGTTGACCCCGGACATGCCAAATTTGCGCCATTCTGGAAAGGACCCCGAAAATAATTTTTAACCATTTTCACAAAAAAGTGATTTTTTTTTTTTTTCGGGACTTAAAAACGGTGACCCCGGACATGCCGAATTTGCGCCATTCTGGAAAGGACCCGAAAATAATTTTTAACCATTTTCACAAAAAAAAGTGATTTTTTTTTTTCGGGACTTAAAAACGGTGACCCCGGACATGCCGAATTTGCGCCATTCTGGAAAGGACCCCGAAAATAATTTTTAACCATTTTCACAAAAAAGTGATTTTTTTTTTTTTCGGGACTTAAAAACGGTGACCCCGGACATGCCGAATTTGCGCCATTCTGGAAAGGACCCCGAAAATAATTTTTAACCATTTTCACAAAAAAGTGATTATTTTTTTTTTTTTTTTCGGGACTTAAAAACGGTGACCCCGGACATGCCGAATTTGCGCCATTCTGGAAAGGACCCCGAAAATAATTTTTAACCATTTTCACAAAAAAGTGATTTTTTTTTTTTTCGGGACTTAAAAACGGTGACCCCGGACATGCCGAATTTGCGCCATTCTGGAAAGGACCCCGAAAAAAATTTTTAACCATTTTCACAAAAAAAATGTTTTTTTTTTTTTGGGACTTAAAAACGGTGACCCCGGACATGCCAATTTGCGCCATTCTGGAAAGGACCCGAAAATAATTTTTAACCATTTTCACAAAAAAGTGATTTTTTTTTCGGGACTTAAAAACGGTGACCCCGGACATGCCGAATTTGCGCCATTCTGGAAAGGACCCGAAAATAATTTTTAACCATTTTCACAAAAAAGTGATTTTTTTTTTTTTTTCGGGACTTAAAAACGTTGACCCCGGACATGCCGAATTTGCGCCATTCTGGAAAGGACCCGAAAATAATTTTTAACCATTTTCACAAAAAAGTGATTTTTTTTTTTTCGGGACTTAAAAACGGTGACCCCGGACATGCCGAATTTGCGCCATTCTGGAAAGGACCCCGAAAATAATTTTTAACCATTTTCACAAAAAAGTGATTATTTTTTTTTTTTTTCGGGACTTAAAACGGTGACCCCGGACATGCCGAATTTGCGCCATTCTGGAAAGGACCCGAAAATAATTTTTAACCATTTTCACAAAAAAGTGATTTTTTTTTTTTCGGGACTTAAAAACGGTGACCCCGGACATGCCGAATTTGCGCCATTCTGGAAAGGACCCGAAAATAATTTTTAACCATTTTCACAAAAAAGTGATTTTTTTTTTTTTTTTTTTTTCGGGACTTAAAAACGGTGACCCCGGACATGCCGAATTTGCGCCATTCTGGAAAGGACCCCGAAAATAATTTTTAACCATTTTCACAAAAAAGTGATTATTTTTTTTTTTTTTTTCGGGACTTAAAAACGGTGACCCCGGACATGCGAATTTGCGCCATTCTGGAAAGGACCCGAAAATAATTTTTAACCATTTTCACAAAAAAGTGATTTTTTTTTTTTTTTCGGGACTTAAAAACGGTGACCCCGGACATGCCGAATTTGCGCCATTCTGGAAAGGACCCCGAAAATAATTTTTAACCATTTTCACAAAAAAGTGATTTTTTTTTCTTTTTTCGGGACTTAAAAACGGTGACCCCGGACATGCCGAATTTGCGCCATTCTGGAAAGGACCCGAAAATAATTTTTAACCATTTTCACAAAAAAAATTATTTTTTTTTTTTCGGGACTTAAAAACGGTGACCCCGGACATGCGAATTTGCGCCATTCTGGAAAGGACCCGAAAATAATTTTTAACCATTTTCACAAAAAAGTGATTTTTTTTTCGGGACTTAAAAACGGTGACCCCGGACATGCCGAATTTGCGCCATTCTGGAAAGGACCCGAAAATAATTTTTAACCATTTTCACAAAAAAGTGATTTTTTTTTTTTTCGGGACTTAAAAACGGTGACCCCGGACATGCCGAATTTGCGCCATTCTGGAAAGGACCCCGAAAATAATTTTTAACCATTTTCACAAAAAAGTGATTTTTTTTTTTTTTTTCGGGACTTAAAAACGGTGACCCCGGACATGCCGAATTTGCGCCATTCTGGAAAGGACTCCGAAAATAATTTTTAACCATTTTCACAAAAAAGTGATTTTTTTTTTTTTTTTTTTCGGGACTTAAAAACGGTGACCCCGGACATGCCGAATTTGCGCCATTCTGGAAAGGACCCCGAAAATAATTTTTAACCATTTTCACAAAAAAGTGAATTATTATTATTTTTTTTTCGGGACTTAAAAACGGTGACCCCGGACATGCCGAATTTGCGCCATTCTGGAAAGGACCCGAAAATAATTTTTAACCATTTTCACAAAAAAGTGATTTTTTTTTTCGGGACTTAAAAACGGTGACCCCGGACATGCCGAATTTGCGCCATTCTGGAAAGGACTCCGAAAGTAATTTTTAACCATTTTCACAAAAAAGTGATTTTTTTTTTTTTTTCGGGACTTAAAAACGGTGACCCCGGACATGCCGAATTTGCGCCATTCTGGAAAGGACCCGAAAATAATTTTTAACCATTTTCACAAAAAAGTGAATTATTTTTTTTTTTTTCGGGACTTAAAAACGGTGACCCCGGACATGCCGAATTTGCGCCATTCTGGAAAGGACCCGAAAATAATTTTTAACCATTTTCACAAAAAAGTGATTTTTTTTTTTTCGGGACTTAAAAACGGTGACCCCGGACATGCCGAATTTGCGCCATTCTGGAAAGGACCCCGAAAATAATTTTTAACCATTTTCACAAAAAAGTGATTTTTTTTTTTTTTTCGGGACTTAAAAACGGTGACCCCGGACATGCCGAATTTGCGCCATTCTGGAAAGGACCCCGAAAATAATTTTTAACCATTTTCACAAAAAAGTGTTTTTTTTTTTCGGGACTTAAAAACGGTGACCCGGACATGCCGAATTTGCGCCATTCTGGAAAGGACCCCGAAAATAATTTTTAACCATTTTCACAAAAAAAAATTTTTTTTTTTCGGGACTTAAAAACGGTGACCCCGGACATGCCGAATTTGCGCCATTCTGGAAAGGACCCGAAAATAATTTTTAACCATTTTCACAAAAAAGTTTTTTTTTTCGGGACTTAAAAACGGTGACCCCGGACATGCCGAATTTGCGCCATTCTGGAAAGGACCCGAAAATAATTTTTAACCATTTTCCATTTTTTTTTCGGGACTTAAAAACGGTGACCCCGGACATGCCGAATTTGCGCCATTCTGGAAAGGACCCCGAAAATAATTTTTAACCATTTTCACAAAAAAGTGATTTTTTTTTTTTTCGGGACTTAAAAACGGTGACCCCGGACATGCCGAATTTGCGCCATTCTGGAAAGGACCCCGAAAATAATTTTTAACCATTTTCACAAAAAAGTGATTTTTTTTTTTTTTTCGGGACTTAAAAACGGTGACCCCGGACATGCCGAATTTGCGCCATTCTGGAAAGGACCCGAAAATAATTTTTAACCATTTTCACAAAAAAGTGAATTATTTTTTTTTTTTTCGGGACTTAAAAACGGTGACCCCGGACATGCCGAATTTGCGCCATTCTGGAAAGGACCCCGAAAATAATTTTTAACCATTTTCACAAAAAAGTGATTTTTTTTTTTCGGGACTTAAAAACGGTGACCCCGGACATGCCGAATTTGCGCCATTCTGGAAAGGACCCCGAAAATAATTTTTAACCATTTTCACAAAAAAGTGATTTTTTTTTTTTTCGGGACTTAAAAACGGTGACCCCGGACATGAATTTGCGCCATTCTGGAAAGGACCCCGAAAATAATTTTTAACCATTTTCACAAAAAAGTGATTTTTTTTTTTTTCGGGACTTAAAAACGGTGACCCCGGACATGCCGAATTTGCGCCATTCTGGAAAGGACCCGAAAATAATTTTTAACCATTTTCACAAAAAAGTGATTTTTTTTTTTTTTCGGGACTTAAAAACGGTGACCCCGGACATGCCGAATTTGCGCCATTCTGGAAAGGACCCCGAAAATAATTTTTAACCATTTTCACAAAAAAGTGAATTATTTTTTTTTCGGGACTTAAAACGGTGACCCCGGACATGCCGAATTTGCGCCATTCTGGAAAGGACCCGAAAATAATTTTTAACCATTTTCACAAAAAAGTGATTTTTTTTTTTTTTTCGGGACTTAAAAACGGTGACCCCGGACATGCCGAATTTGCGCCATTCTGGAAAGGACCCGAAAATAATTTTTAACCATTTTCACAAAAAAGTGATTTTTTTTTTTTTCGGGACTTAAAAACGGTGACCCCGGACATGCCGAATTTGCGCCATTCTGGAAAGGACCCGAAAATAATTTTTAACCATTTTCACAAAAAAGTGAATTATTTTTTTTTTTCGGGACTTAAAAACGGTGACCCCGGACATGCCGAATTTGCGCCATTCTGGAAAGGACCCGAAAATAATTTTTAACCATTTTCACAAAAAAGTGATTTTTTTTTTTTTCGGGACTTAAAACGGTGACCCCGGACATGCCGAATTTGCGCCATTCTGGAAAGGACCCCGAAAATAATTTTTAACCATTTTCACAAAAAAAGTTATTATTTTTTTTTTTTCGGGACTTAAAAACGGTGACCCCGGACATGCCGAATTTGCGCCATTCTGGAAAGGACCCGAAAATAATTTTTAACCATTTTCACAAAAAAGTGATTTTTTTTTTTTTTCGGGACTTAAAAACGGTGACCCGGACATGCCGAATTTGCGCCATTCTGGAAAGGACCCGAAAATAATTTTTAACCATTTTCACAAAAAAGTGATTTTTTTTTTTTCGGGACTTAAAAACGGTGACCCCGGACATGCCGAATTTGCGCCATTCTGGAAAGGACCCCGAAAATAATTTTTAACCATTTTCACAAAAAAGTGAATTATTTTTTTTTTTTTTTCGGGACTTAAAAACGGTGACCCCGGACATGCCGAATTTGCGCCATTCTGGAAAGGACCCGAAAATAATTTTTAACCATTTTCACAAAAAGTGATTTTTTTATTTTTTTTTCGGGACTTAAAAACGGTGACCCCGGACATGCCGAATTTGCGCCATTCTGGAAAGGACCCGAAAATAATTTTTAACCATTTTCACAAAAAAGTGATTTTTTTTTTTTTTTTTCGGGACTTAAAAACGGTGACCCCGGACATGCCGAATTTGCGCCATTCTGGAAAGGACCCGAAAATAATTTTTAACCATTTTCACAAAAAAGTGAATTATTTTTTTTTTTTTCGGGACTTAAAAACGGTGACCCGGACATGCGAATTTGCGCCATTCTGGAAAGGACCCGAAAATAATTTTTAACCATTTTCAAAAAAAAATTATTATTTTTTTTTTTCGGGACTTAAAAACGGTGACCCCGGACATGCCGAATTTGCGCCATTCTGGAAAGGACCCGAAAATAATTTTTAACCATTTTCACAAAAAAGTGATTTTTTTTTTTTTTTTTTTCGGGACTTAAAAACGGTGACCCGGACATGCGAATTTGCGCCATTCTGGAAAGGACCCGAAAATAATTTTTAACCATTTTCACAAAAAAGTGATTTTTTTTTTTTCGGGACTTAAAAACGGTGACCCCGGACATGCCGAATTTGCGCCATTCTGGAAAGGACCCGAAAATAATTTTTAACCATTTTCACAAAAAAGTGATTTTTTTTTTTTTCGGGACTTAAAAACGGTGACCCCGGACATGCCGAATTTGCGCCATTCTGGAAAGGACCCGAAAATAATTTTTAACCATTTTCACAAAAAAGTGAATTATTTTTTTTTTTTTTTTTCGGGACTTAAAAACGGTGACCCCGGACATGCGAATTTGCGCCATTCTGGAAAGGACCCGAAAATAATTTTTAACCATTTTCACAAAAAAGTGAATTTTTTTTTTTTTTTTTCGGGACTTAAAAACGGTGACCCCGGACATGCCGAATTTGCGCCATTCTGGAAAGGACCCGAAAATAATTTTTAACCATTTTCACAAAAAAGTGATTTTTTTTTTTTTTTTTTTCGGGACTTAAAACGGTGACCCGGACATGCCGAATTTGCGCCATTCTGGAAAGGACCCGAAAATAATTTTTAACCATTTTCACAAAAAAGTGAATTATTATTTTATTTTTTTCGGGACTTAAAAACGGTGACCCCGGACATGCCGAATTTGCGCCATTCTGGAAAGGACCCGAAAATAATTTTTAACCATTTTCACAAAAAAGTGATTTTTTTTTTCGGGACTTAAAACGGTGACCCCGGACATGCCGAATTTGCGCCATTCTGGAAAGGACCCGAAAATAATTTTTAACCATTTTCACAAAAAAGTGATTTTTTTTTTTTTTTTTCGGGACTTAAAAACGGTGACCCCGGACATGCCGAATTTGCGCCATTCTGGAAAGGACCCCGAAAATAATTTTTAACCATTTTCACAAAAAAGTGATTTTTTTTTTTTTTTTTTTCGGGACTTAAAAACGGTGACCCCGGACATGCCGAATTTGCGCCATTCTGGAAAGGACCCGAAAATAATTTTTAACCATTTTCACAAAAAAGTGATTATTTTTTTTTTTTTCGGGACTTAAAAACGGTGACCCGGACATGCCGAATTTGCGCCATTCTGGAAAGGACCCGAAAATAATTTTTAACCATTTTCATTTTTTTTTTTCGGGACTTAAAAACGGTGACCCCGGACATGAATTTGCGCCATTCTGGAAAGGACCCCGAAAATAATTTTTAACCATTTTCACAAAAAAGTTTTTTTTCGGGACTTAAAAACGGTGACCCCGGACATGCCGAATTTGCGCCATTCTGGAAAGGACCCGAAAATAATTTTTAACCATTTTCACAAAAAAAATTTTTTTTTTTTTTTCGGGACTTAAAAACGGTGACCCCGGACATGCCGAATTTGCGCCATTCTGGAAAGGACCCGAAAATAATTTTTAACCATTTTCACAAAAAAGTGAATTATTATTTTTTTTTTTTTCGGGACTTAAAAACGGTGACCCCGGACATGCCAAATTTGCGCCATTCTGGAAAGGACCCGAAAATAATTTTTAACCATTTTCACAAAAAATGATTTTTTTTTTTTCGGGACTTAAAAACGGTGACCCCGGACATGCGAATTTGCGCCATTCTGGAAAGGACCCGAAAATAATTTTTAACCATTTTCACAAAAAAGTGATTTTTTTTTTTCGGGACTTAAAAAACCCCGGACATGAATTTGCGCCATTCTGGAAAGGACCCGAAAATCATTTTTAACCATTTTTTTTTTCGGGACTTAAAAACGGTGACCCCGGACATGCCGAATTTGCGCCATTCTGGAAAGGACCCCGAAAATAATTTTTAACCATTTTCACAAAAAAGTGATTTTTTTTTTTTTTCGGGACTTAAAAACGGTGACCCCGGACATGCCGAATTTGCGCCATTCTGGAAAGGACCCGAAAATAATTTTTAACCATTTTCACAAAAAAAAGTGATTTTTTTTTTTTTTCGGGACTTAAAAACGGTGACCCCGGACATGCCGAATTTGCGCCATTCTGGAAAGGACCCGAAAATAATTTTTAACCATTTTCACAAAAAAGTGTTTTTTTTTTTCGGGACTTAAAACGGTGACCCGGACATGCGAATTTGCGCCATTCTGGAAAGGACCCGAAAATAATTTTTAACCATTTTCACAAAAAAGTGATTTTTTTTTTTTTTTTCGGGACTTAAAAACGGTGACCCCGGACATGCCGAATTTGCGCCATTCTGGAAAGGACCCCGAAAATAATTTTTAACCATTTTCACAAAAAAGTGATTTTTTTTTTTTCGGGACTTAAAAACGGTGACCCCGGACATGCCGAATTTGCGCCATTCTGGAAAGGACCCGAAAATAATTTTTAACCATTTTCACAAAAAAGTGATTTTTTTTTTTTTTCGGGACTTAAAACGGTGACCCCGGACATGCCGAATTTGCGCCATTCTGGAAAGGACCCGAAAATAATTTTTAACCATTTTCACAAAAAAGTGATTTTTTTTTTTTTTCGGGACTTAAAAACGGTGACCCCGGACATGCCGAATTTGCGCCATTCTGGAAAGGACCCGAAAATAATTTTTAACCATTTTCACAAAAAAGTGATTTTTTTTTTTTTTTTCGGGACTTAAAAACGGTGACCCCGGACATGCGAATTTGCGCCATTCTGGAAAGGACCCGAAAATAATTTTTAACCATTTTCACAAAAAAGTGATTTTTTTTTTCGGGACTTAAAACGGTGACCCCGGACATGCCGAATTTGCGCCATTCTGGAAAGGACCCGAAAATAATTTTTAACCATTTTCACAAAAAAGTGAATTTTATTTTTTTTTTTTTTTCGGGACTTAAAAACGGTGACCCCGGACATGCCGAATTTGCGCCATTCTGGAAAGGACCCCGAAAATAATTTTTAACCATTTTCACAAAAAAGTGATTTTTTTTTTTTTTTTTTTCGGGACTTAAAAACGGTGACCCCGGACATGCCGAATTTGCGCCATTCTGGAAAGGACTCCGAAAATAATTTTTAACCATTTTCACAAAAAAGTGATTTTTTTTTTCGGGACTTAAAAACGGTGACCCCGGACATGCCGAATTTGCGCCATTCTGGAAAGGACTCCGAAAATAATTTTTAACCATTTTCACAAAAAAGTGATTTTTTTTTTTTCGGGACTTAAAACGGTGACCCCGGACATGCCGAATTTGCGCCATTCTGGAAAGGACCCGAAAATAATTTTTAACCATTTTCACAAAAAAGTGATTTTTTTTTTTCGGGACTTAAAAACGGTGACCCCGGACATGCCGAATTTGCGCCATTCTGGAAAGGACCCGAAAATAATTTTTAACCATTTTCACAAAAAAGTGTTTTTTTTTTTTTTTTTTCGGGACTTAAAAACGGTGACCCCGGACATGCGAATTTGCGCCATTCTGGAAAGGACCCGAAAATAATTTTTAACCATTTTCACAAAAAAGTGATTTTTTTTTTTTTCGGGACTTAAAAACGGTGACCCCGGACATGCGAATTTGCGCCATTCTGGAAAGGACCCGAAAATAATTTTTAACCATTTTCACAAAAAAGTGATTTTTTTTTTTTTCGGGACTTAAAAACGGTGACCCCGGACATGCCGAATTTGCGCCATTCTGGAAAGGACCCGAAAATAATTTTTAACCATTTTCACAAAAAAGTGATTTTTTTTTTTTTTCGGGACTTAAAAACGGTGACCCCGGACATGCGAATTTGCGCCATTCTGGAAAGGACCCGAAAATAATTTTTAACCATTTTCACAAAAAAAAGTTTTTTTTTTTCGGGACTTAAAAACGGTGACCCCGGACATGCCGAATTTGCGCCATTCTGGAAAGGACCCCGAAAATAATTTTTAACCATTTTCACAAAAAAGTGATTTTTTTTTTTTTTTCGGGACTTAAAACGGTGACCCGGACATGCCGAATTTGCGCCATTCTGGACCCGAAAAAAGGACCCACAAAAAATAATTTTTTTTTTTTTTTTTAACCATTTTCACAAAAAGTAATTTTTAACCATTTTTTTTTTTTTTTTTTCGGGACTTAAAAACGGTGACCCCGGACATGCCAATTTGCGCCATTCTGGAAAGGACCCGAAAATAATTTTTAACCATTTTCACAAAAAAGTGATTTTTTTTTTTTTTTCGGGACTTAAACGGTGACCCCGGACATGCCGAATTTGCGCCATTCTGGAAAGGACCCGAAAATAATTTTTAACCATTTTCACAAAAAAGTGATTTTTTTTTTTTTCGGGACTTAAAAACGGTGACCCCGGACATGCCGAATTTGCGCCATTCTGGAAAGGACCCGAAAATAATTTTTAACCATTTTCACAAAAAAGTGATTTATTTTTTATTTTTTTTCGGGACTTAAAAACGGTGACCCCGGACATGCCGAATTTGCGCCATTCTGAAAAGGACTCCGAAAGTTATTTTTAACCATTTTCACAAAAAAGTGATTTTTTTTTTCGGGACTTAAAAACGGTGACCCCGGACATGCCGAATTTGCGCCATTCTGGAAAGGACTCCGAAAGTAATTTTTAACCATTTTCACAAAAAAGTGATTTTTTTTTTTTTCGGGACTTAAAAACGGTGACCCCGGACATGCCGAATTTGCGCCATTCTGGAAAGGACCCGAAAATAATTTTTAACCATTTTCACAAAAAAGTGATTTTTTTCGGGACTTCGGGACGGTGACCCGGACATGCCGAATTTGCGCCATTCTGGAAAGGACCCGAAAATAATTTTTAACCATTTTCACAAAAAAAGTGATTTTTTTTTTTTTTTCGGGACTTAAAAACGGTGACCCCGGACATGCCGAATTTGCGCCATTCTGGAAAGGACCCGAAAATAATTTTTAACCATTTTCACAAAAAAGTGATTTTTTTTTTTTTCGGGACTTAAAAACGGTGACCCGGACATGCGAATTTGCGCCATTCTGGAAAGGACCCGAAAATAATTTTTAACCATTTTCACAAAAAAGTGATTTTTTTTTTTTTCGGGACTTAAAAACGGTGACCCCGGACATGCCGAATTTGCGCCATTCTGGAAAGGACCCGAAAATAATTTTTAACCATTTTCACAAAAAAGTGATTTTTTTTTTTTTTCGGGACTTAAAAACGGTGACCCCGGACATGCCGAATTTGCGCCATTCTGGAAAGGACTCCGAAGGTAATTTTTAACCATTTTCACAAAAAGTGATTTTTTCGGGACTTAAAAACGGTGACCCCGGACTTGCCGAATTTGCGCCATTCTGGAAAGGACTCCGAAAGTAATTTTTAACCATTTTCACAAAAAAGTTTTTTTTTTTTTTCGGGACTTAAAAACGGTGACCCGGACATGCCGAATTTGCGCCATTCTGGAAAGGACCCGAAAATAATTTTTAACCATTTTCACAAAAAAGTGATTTTTTTTTCTTTTTTTTGGACTTAAAAACGGTGACCCCGGACATGCCGAATTTGCGCCATTCTGGAAAGGACCCCGAAAATAATTTTTAACCATTTTCACAAAAAAGTGAATTATTTTTTTTTTTTTTCGGGACTTAAAAACGGTGACCCCGGACATGCCAAATTTGCGCCATTCTGGAAAGGACCCGAAAATAATTTTTAACCATTTTCACAAAAAAGTGATTTTTTTTTTTTTCGGGACTAAAAACGGTGACCCCGGACATGCCGAATTTGCGCCATTCTGGAAAGGACCCCGAAAATAATTTTTAACCATTTTCGCAAAAAAGTGATTTTTTTTTTTTTTCGGGACTTAAAACGGTGACCCCGGACATGCCGAATTTGCGCCATTCTGGAAAGGACCCCGAAAATAATTTTTAACCATTTTCACAAAAAAAATTTTTTTTTTTCGGGACTTAAAACGGTGACCCCGGACATGCCGAATTTGCGCCATTCTGGAAAGGACCCGAAAATAATTTTTAACCATTTTCACAAAAAAGTGATTTTTTTTTTTTCGGGACTTAAAAACGGTGACCCCGGACATGCCGAATTTGCGCCATTCTGGAAAGGACCCGAAAATAATTTTTAACCATTTTCACAAAAAAGTGATTTTTTTTTTTTTTTCGGGACTTAAAAACGGTGACCCCGGACATGCCGAATTTGCGCCATTCTGGAAAGGACCCCGAAAATAATTTTTAACCATTTTCACAAAAAAGTGATTTTTTTTTCGGGACTTAAAAACGGTGACCCCGGACATGCCGAATTTGCGCCATTCTGGAAAGGACCCGAAAATAATTTTTAACCATTTTTTTTTTCTTAAAAACGGTGACCCGGAAAAAGCCATTCTGAAAATAATTTTTTTTTATTTTTTTTTCGGGACTTAAAAACGGTGACCCCGGACATGCCGAATTTGCGCCATTCTGGAAAGGACCCGAAAATAATTTTTAACCATTTTCACAAAAAAGTGAATTTTTTTTTTTTTTTTCGGGACTTAAAAACGGTGACCCCGGACATGCCGAATTTGCGCCATTCTGGAAAGGACCCGAAAATAATTTTTAACCATTTTCACAAAAAAGTGATTTTTTATTTTTTTTTTTCGGGACTTAAAAACGGTGACCCCGGACATGCCGAATTTGCGCCATTCTGGAAAGGACCCCGAAAATAATTTTTAACCATTTTCACAAAAAAGTGATTTTTTTTTTTTTTTTCGGGACTTAAAAACGGTGACCCCGGACATGCCGAATTTGCGCCATTCTGGAAAGGACCCGAAAATAATTTTTAACCATTTTCACAAAAAAGTGATTTTTTTTTTTTTTTCGGGACTTAAAAACGGTGACCCCGGACATGCCGAATTTGCGCCATTCTGGAAAGGACCCGAAAATAATTTTTAACCATTTTCACAAAAAAGTGATTTTTTTTTTTTTGGACTTAAAAACGGTGACCCCGGACATGCCGAATTTGCGCCATTCTGGAAAGGACCCGAAAATAATTTTTAACCATTTTCACAAAAAAAGTGATTTTTTTTTTTTCGGGACTTAAAACGGTGACCCCGGACATGCCGAATTTGCGCCATTCTGGAAAGGACCCCGAAAATAATTTTTAACCATTTTCACAAAAAAGTGAAATTTTTTTTTTTTCGGGACTTAAAAACGGTGACCCCGGACATGCCGAATTTGCGCCATTCTGGAAAGGACCCGAAAATAATTTTTAACCATTTTCACAAAAAAAAGTTTTTTTTTTCGGGACTTAAAAACGGTGACCCGGACATGCCGAATTTGCGCCATTCTGGAAAGGACCCGAAAATAATTTTTAACCATTTTCACAAAAAAGTGATTTTTTTTTTTTTCGGGACTTAAAAACGGTGACCCCGGACATGCCGAATTTGCGCCATTCTGGAAAGGACCCGAAAATAATTTTTAACCATTTTCACAAAAAAAGTGAATTTTTTTTTTTTTTTCGGGACTTAAAAACGGTGACCCCGGACATGCCGAATTTGCGCCATTCTGGAAAGGACCCCGAAAATAATTTTTAACCATTTTCACAAAAAAAGTGTTTTTTTTTTTTTTTTTTTCGGGACTTAAAAACGGTGACCCGGACATGCGAATTTGCGCCATTCTGGAAAGGGAAAATAATTTTTAACCATTTTCACAAAAAAGGACGGGACCGGTGACCCCGGACAATAATTGCGCCATTCTGGAAAGGACCATTTTTAACCATTTTCACAAAAAGTGATTTTTTTTTTTTTTTCGGGACTTAAAAACGGTGACCCCGGACATGCCAATTTGCGCCATTCTGGAAAGGACCCCGAAAATAATTTTTAACCATTTTCACAAAAAAGTGATTTTTTTTTTTTTCGGGACTTAAAAACGGTGACCCCGGACATGCGAATTTGCGCCATTCTGGAAAGGACCCCGAAAAAATTTTTAACCATTTTCACAAAAAAGTGAATTTTTTTTTTTTTTTCGGGACTTAAAAACGGTGACCCCGGACATGCCGAATTTGCGCCATTCTGGAAAGGACCCGAAAATAATTTTTAACCATTTTCACAAAAAAGTGATTTTTTTTTTCGGGACTTAAAAACGGTGACCCGGACATGCCGAATTTGCGCCATTCTGGAAAGGACCCGAAAATAATTTTTAACCATTTTCACAAAAAAGTGATTTTTTTTTTTTTCGGGACTTAAAAACGGTGACCCCGGACATGCCGAATTTGCGCCATTCTGGAAAGGACCCCGAAAATAATTTTTAACCATTTTCACAAAAAAGTGAATTATTATTATTTTTTTTTTTTCGGGACTTAAAAACGGTGACCCCGGACATGCCGAATTTGCGCCATTCTGGAAAGGACCCGAAAATAATTTTTAACCATTTTCACAAAAAAAAGTGATTTTTTTTTTTTTCGGGACTTAAAAACGGTGACCCCGGACATGCCGAATTTGCGCCATTCTGGAAAGGACCCCGAAAATAATTTTTAACCATTTTCACAAAAAAGTGATTTTTTTTTTTTTTTTTCGGGACTTAAAAACGGTGACCCCGGACATGCCGAATTTGCGCCATTCTGGAAAGGACCCCGAAAATAATTTTTAACCATTTTCACAAAAAAGTGATTTTTTTTTTTCGGGACTTAAAAACGGTGACCCCGGACATGCCGAATTTGCGCCATTCTGGAAAGGACCCGAAAATAATTTTTAACCATTTTCACAAAAAAGTGATTTTTTTTTTTTTCGGGACTTAAAAACGGTGACCCCGGACATGCCGAATTTGCGCCATTCTGGAAAGGACCCCGAAAATAATTTTTAACCATTTTCACAAAAAAGTGATTTTTTTTTTTTTCGGGACTTAAAAACGGTGACCCCGGACATGCCGAATTTGCGCCATTCTGGAAAGGACCCGAAAATAATTTTTAACCATTTTCACAAAAAAGTGATTTTTTTTTTTTTTTTCGGGACTTAAAACGGTGACCCCGGACATGCCGAATTTGCGCCATTCTGGAAAGGACCCGAAAATAATTTTTAACCATTTTCACAAAAAAGTGATTTTTTTTTTTTTTTTTCGGGACTTAAAAACGGTGACCCCGGACATGCCGAATTTGCGCCATTCTGGAAAGGACCCGAAAATAATTTTTAACCATTTTCACAAAAAAGTGAATTATTTTTTTTTTCGGGACTTAAAAACGGTGACCCCGGACATGCCGAATTTGCGCCATTCTGGAAAGGACCCGAAAATAATTTTTAACCATTTTCACAAAAAAGTGATTTTTTTTTTTTTTCGGGACTTAAAAACGGTGACCCCGGACATGCCGAATTTGCGCCATTCTGGAAAGGACCCGAAAATAATTTTTAACCATTTTCACAAAAAAGTGATTTTTTTTTTTTTTTTCGGGACTTAAAAACGGTGACCCCGGACATGCCGAATTTGCGCCATTCTGGAAAGGACCCCGAAAATAATTTTTAACCATTTTCACAAAAAAGTGATTTTTTTTTTTTCGGGACTTAAAAACGGTGACCCGGACATGCGAATTTGCGCCATTCTGGAAAGGACCCGAAAATAATTTTTAACCATTTTCACAAAAAAGTGAATTTTTTTTTTTTTTTCGGGACTTAAAAACGGTGACCCCGGACATGCCGAATTTGCGCCATTCTGGAAAGGACCCGAAAATAATTTTTAACCATTTTCACAAAAAAGTGAATTATTTTTTTTTTTCGGGACTTAAAAACGGTGACCCCGGACATGCCGAATTTGCGCCATTCTGGAAAGGACCCCGAAAATAATTTTTAACCATTTTCACAAAAAAGTGATTTTTTTTTTTTCGGGACTTAAAAACGGTGACCCCGGACATGCCGAATTTGCGCCATTCTGGAAAGGACCCCGAAAATAATTTTTAACCATTTTCACAAAAAAGTGATTTTTTTTTTCGGGACTTAAAACGGTGACCGGACATGCCGAATTTGCGCCATTCTGGAAAGGACCCGAAAATAATTTTTAACCATTTTCGCAAAAAAGTGATTTTTTTTTCGGGACTTAAAAACGGTGACCCCGGACATGCGAATTTGCGCCATTCTGGAAAGGACCCGAAAATAATTTTTAACCATTTTCACAAAAAAGTGATTTTTTTTTTTTCGGGACTTAAAAACGGTGACCCCGGACATGCCGAATTTGCGCCATTCTGGAAAGGACCCGAAAATAATTTTTAACCATTTTCACAAAAAAGTGAATTATTATTTTTTTTTTCGGGACTTAAAAACGGTGACCCCGGACATGCCGAATTTGCGCCATTCTGGAAAGGACCCGAAAATAATTTTTAACCATTTTCACAAAAAAGTTTTTTTTTTTTTTTTTTTTTTCGGGACTTAAAAACGGTGACCCCGGACATGCCGAATTTGCGCCATTCTGGAAAGGACCCCGAAAATAATTTTTAACCATTTTCACAAAAAAGTGATTTTTTTTTCGGGACTTAAAAACGGTGACCCCGGACATGCCGAATTTGCGCCATTCTGGAAAGGACCCGAAATAAATTTTTAACCATTTTCACAAAAAAGTGATTATTTTTTTTTTTTTTCGGGACTTAAAAACGGTGACCCCGGACATGCCGAATTTGCGCCATTCTGGAAAGGACCCCGAAAATAATTTTTAACCATTTTCACAAAAAAAAAAAAATTTTTTTTTCGGGACTTAAAAACGGTGACCCCGGACATGCCGAATTTGCGCCATTCTGGAAAGGACCCCGAAAATCATTTTTAACCATTTTCACAAAAAAGTGAATTTTTTTTTTTTTTTCGGGACTTAAAAACGGTGACCCCGGACATGCCGAATTTGCGCCATTCTGGAAAGGACCCCGAAAATAATTTTTAACCATTTTCACAAAAAAGTGATTTTTTTTTTTTCGGGACTTAAAAACGGTGACCCCGGACATGCCGAATTTGCGCCATTCTGGAAAGGACCCCGAAAATAATTTTTAACCATTTTCACAAAAAAGTGATTTTTTTTCGGGACTTAAAAACGGTGACCCCGGACATGCCGAATTTGCGCCATTCTGGAAAGGACCCGAAAATTATTTTTAACCATTTTCACAAAAAAGTGATTTTTTTTTTTTCGGGACTTAAAAACGGTGACCCCGGACATGCCGAATTTGCGCCATTCTGGAAAGGACCCCGAAAATAATTTTTAACCATTTTCACAAAAAAGTGATTTTTTTTTTTTTTTCGGGACTTAAAAACGGTGACCCCGGACATGCCGAATTTGCGCCATTCTGGAAAGGACCCCGAAAATAATTTTTAACCATTTTCACAAAAAAGTGAATTTTTTTTTTTTTTTTTTCGGGACTTAAAAACGGTGACCCCGGACATGCCGAATTTGCGCCATTCTGGAAAGGACCCCGAAAATAATTTTTAACCATTTTCACAAAAAAGTGATTTTTTTTTTTTTTTCGGGACTTAAAACGGTGACCCCCGGGACATGCCGAATTTGCGCCATTCTGGAAAGGACCCCGAAAATAATTTTTAACCATTTTCACAAAAAAGTGATTTTTTTTTTTTTTTTTTTGGGACTTAAAAACGGTGACCCCGGACATGCCGAATTTGCGCCATTCTGGAAAGGACCCCGAAAATAATTTTTAACCATTTTCACAAAAAAGTGATTTTTTTTTTTTTCGGGACTTAAAAACGGTGACCCCGGACATGCCGAATTTGCGCCATTCTGGAAAGGACCCCGAAAATAATTTTTAACCATTTTCACAAAAAAGTGTTTTTTTTTTTTTTTTTTTTCGGGACTTAAAAACGGTGACCCCCGGGACATGCCGAATTTGCGCCATTCTGGAAAGGACCCCGAAAATAATTTTTAACCATTTTCACAAAAAAGTGATTTTTTTTTTTCTGGACTTAAAAACGGTGACCCCGGACATGCCGAATTTGCGCCATTCTGGAAAGGACCCGAAAATAATTTTTAACCATTTTCACAAAAAAAATTATTATTTTTTTTTTTCGGGACTTAAAAACGGTGACCCCGGACATGCCGAATTTGCGCCATTCTGGAAAGGACCCCGAAAATAATTTTTAACCATTTTCACAAAAAAGTGAATTTTTTTTTTTTTTTTTTTCGGGACTTAAAAACGGTGACCCCGGACATGCCGAATTTGCGCCATTCTGGAAAGGACCCGAAAATAATTTTTAACCATTTTCACAAAAAAACTTAAAAACGGTGACCCCGGACATGCCGAATTTGCGCCATTCTGGAAAGGACCCGAAAATAATTTTTAACCATTTTCACAAAAAAAAGTGATTTTTTTTTTTTCGGGACTTAAAAACGGTGACCCCGGACATGCCGAATTTGCGCCATTCTGGAAAGGACCCGAAAATAATTTTTAACCATTTTCACAAAAAAGTGATTTTTTTTTTTCGGGACTTAAAAACGGTGACCCCGGACATGCCGAATTTGCGCCATTCTGGAAAGGACCCGAAAATAATTTTTAACCATTTTCACAAAAAAGTGATTTTATTTTTTTTCGGGACTTAAAAACGGTGACCCCGGACATGCCGAATTTGCGCCATTCTGGAAAGGACCCCGAAAATAATTTTTAACCATTTTCACAAAAAAGTGATTTTTTTTTTTTTCGGGACTTAAAAACGGTGACCCCGGACATGCCGAATTTGCGCCATTCTGGAAAGGACCCCGAAAATAATTTTTAACCATTTTCACAAAAAAGTGATTTTTTTTTCGGGACTTAAAAACGGTGACCCCGGACATGCCGAATTTGCGCCATTCTGGAAAGGACCCGAAAATAATTTTTAACCATTTTCACAAAAAAGTGATTTTTTTTTTTTTTCGGGACTTAAAAACGGTGACCCCGGACATGCCGAATTTGCGCCATTCTGGAAAGGACCCCGAAAATAATTTTTAACCATTTTCACAAAAAAGTGATTTTTTTTTTTCTGGACTTAAAAACGGTGACCCCGGACATGCCGAATTTGCGCCATTCTGGAAAGGACCCCGAAAATAATTTTTAACCATTTTCAAAAAAGTGATTTTTTTTTTTCGGGACTTAAAAACGGTGACCCCGGACATTCTTGCGCCATTCTGGAAAGGACCCGAAAATAATTTTTAACCATTTTCACAAAAAAGTGATTTTTTTTTTTTTTCGGGACTTAAAAACGGTGACCCCGGACATGACGAATTTGCGCCATTCTGGAAAGGACCCCGAAAATAATTTTTAACCATTTTCACAAAAAAGTGATTTTTTTTTTTTTTTTTTTTTTTTCGGGACTTAAAAACGGTGACCCCGGACATGCCGAATTTGCGCCATTCTGGAAAGGACCCCGAAAATAATTTTTAACCATTTTCACAAAAAAGTGATTTTTTTTTTTTTTTTTCGGGACTTAAAACGGTGACCCCGGACATGCCGAATTTGCGCCATTCTGGAAAGGACCCGAAAATAATTTTTAACCATTTTCACAAAAAAGTGATTTTTTTTTTTTCGGGACTTAAAAACGGTGACCCGGACATGCCGAATTTGCGCCATTCTGGAAAGGACCCCGAAAATCATTTTTAACCATTTTCACAAAAAAGTGATTTTTTTTTTCGGGACTTAAAAACGGTGACCCCGGACATGCCGAATTTGCGCCATTCTGGAAAGGACCCCGAAAATAATTTTTAACCATTTTCGCAAAAAAGTGATTTTTTTTTTTTTTCGGGACTTAAAAACGGTGACCCCGGACATGCCGAATTTGCGCCATTCTGGAAAGGACCCCGAAAATAATTTTTAACCATTTTCACAAAAAAGTGATTTTTTTTTTTCGGGACTTAAAAACGGTGACCCCGGACATGCCGAATTTGCGCCATTCTGGAAAGGACCCCGAAAATAATTTTTAACCATTTTCACAAAAAAGTGAATTATTATTTTTTTTTTCGGGACTTAAAAACGGTGACCCCGGACATGCCGAATTTGCGCCATTCTGGAAAGGACCCCGAAAATAATTTTTAACCATTTTCACAAAAAAGTGATTTTTTTTTTTTTTCGGGACTTAAAAACGGTGACCCGGACATGCCGAATTTGCGCCATTCTGGAAAGGACCCGAAAATCATTTTTAACCCAGTGATTTTTTTTTTTTTCGGGACTTAAAACGGTGACCCCGGACATGCCGAATTTGCGCCATTCTGGAAAGGACCCGAAAATAATTTTTAACCATTTTCACAAAAAAGTGATTTTTTTTTTTTTTTCGGGACTTAAAAACGGTGACCCCGGACATGCCGAATTTGCGCCATTCTGGAAAGGACCCCGAAAATAATTTTTAACCATTTTCACAAAAAAGTGATTTTTTTTTTTTTTTCGGGACTTAAAAACGGTGACCCCGGACATGCCGAATTTGCGCCATTCTGGAAAGGACCCCGAAAATAATTTTTAACCATTTTCACAAAAAAGTGATTTTTTTTTTTCGGGACTTAAAAACGGTGACCCCGGACATGCCGAATTTGCGCCATTCTGGAAAGGACCCGAAAATAATTTTTAACCATTTTCAAAAAAGTGAATTATTTTTTTTTTTTTCGGGACTTAAAAACGGTGACCCCGACATGCCGAATTTGCGCCATTCTGGAAAGGACCCCGAAAATAATTTTTAACCATTTTCACAAAAAAGTGATTTTTTTTTTTTCGGGACTTAAAAACGGTGACCCCGGACATGCCGAATTTGCGCCATTCTGGAAAGGACCCCGAAAATAATTTTTAACCATTTTCGCAAAAAAGTGATTTTTTTTTCGGGACTTAAAAACGGTGACCCCGGACATGCCGAATTTGCGCCATTCTGGAAAGGACCCCGAAAATAATTTTTAACCATTTTCACAAAAAAGTGATTTTTTTTTTTTTTTCGGGACTTAAAAACGGTGACCCCGGACATGCCGAATTTGCGCCATTCTGGAAAGGACCCCGAAAATAATTTTTAACCATTTTCACAAAAAAGTGAATTATTATTATTTTTTTTTTTTCGGGACTTAAAAACGGTGACCCCGGACATGCCGAATTTGCGCCATTCTGGAAAGGACCCCGAAAATAATTTTTAACCATTTTCACAAAAAAGTGATTTTTTTTTGGACTTAAAAACGGTGACCCCGGACATGCCGAATTTGCGCCATTCTGGAAAGGACCCCGAAAATAATTTTTAACCATTTTCACAAAAAAGTGATTTTTTTTCGGGACTTAAAAACGGTGACCCCGGACATGCCGAATTTGCGCCATTCTGGAAAGGACCCCGAAAATAATTTTTAACCAACCATTTTCGGGACTTAAAAACGGTGACCCCGGACAGAATTTGCGCCATTCTGGAAAGGACCCCGAAAAAATTTTTAACCATTTTCACAAAAAAGTTTTTTTTTCGGGACTTAAAAACGGTGACCCCGGACATGCCGAATTTGCGCCATTCTGGAAAGGACCCGAAAATAATTTTTAACCATTTTCACAAAAAAAAAGTTTTTTTTTTTTCGGGACTTAAAAACGGTGACCCCGGACATGCCGAATTTGCGCCATTCTGGAAAGGACCCGAAAATAATTTTTAACCATTTTCACAAAAAAGTGATTTTTTTTTTTCGGGACTTAAAAACGGTGACCCCGGACATGCCGAATTTGCGCCATTCTGGAAAGGACCCCGAAAATCATTTTTAACCATTTTCACAAAAAAGTGATTTTTTTTTTTTCTGGACTTAAAAACGGTGACCCGGACATGCCGAATTTGCGCCATTCTGGAAAGGACCCCGAAAATCATTTTTAACCATTTTCACAAAAAAGTTTTTTTTTTTTTTTTGGACTTAAAACGGTGACCCCGGACATGCCGAATTTGCGCCATTCTGGAAAGGACCCGAAAATAATTTTTAACCATTTTCACAAAAAAGTGATTATTTTTTTTTTTTCGGGACTTAAAAACGGTGACCCCGGACATGCCGAATTTGCGCCATTCTGGAAAGGACCCCGAAAATAATTTTTAACCATTTTCACAAAAAAGTGATTTTATTTTTTTTTTCGGGACTTAAAAACGGTGACCCCGGACATGCCGAATTTGCGCCATTCTGGAAAGGACCCCGAAAATAATTTTTAACCATTTTCACAAAAAAGTGATTTTTTTTTTTTTTTCGGGACTTAAAACGGTGACCCCGGACATGCCGAATTTGCGCCATTCTGGAAAGGACCCGAAAATCATTTTTAACCATTTTTCACAAAAAGTGATTTTTTTTTTTTTTCGGGACTTAAAAACGGTGACCCCGGACATGCCGAATTTGCGCCATTCTGGAAAGGACTCCGAAAGTAATTTTTAACCATTTTCACAAAAAGTGATTTTTTTTTTTTTTCGGGACTTAAAAACGGTGACCCCGGACATGCCGAATTTGCGCCATTCTGGAAAGGACCCCGAAAATAATTTTTAACCATTTTCACAAAAAAGTGATTTTTTTTTTTTTTCGGGACTTAAAAACGGTGACCCCGGACATGCCGAATTTGCGCCATTCTGGAAAGGACCCCGAAAATCATTTTTAACCATTTTCGCAAAAAAGTGATTTTTTTTTTCGGAACTTAAAAACGGTGACCCGGACATGCCGAATTTGCGCCATTCTGGAAAGGACCCGAAAATAATTTTTAACCATTTTCACAAAAAAGTGATTTTTTTTTTTTTTTTCGGGACTTAAAAACGGTGACCCGGACATGCCGAATTTGCGCCATTCTGGAAAGGACCCGAAAATATTTTTAACCATTTTCACAAAAAAGTGAATTATTATTATTTTTTTTTTCGGGACTTAAAAACGGTGACCCCGGACATGCCGAATTTGCGCCATTCTGGAAAGGACCCGAAAAATTTTTAACCATTTTCACAAAAAGTGATTTTTTTTTTTTTTTCTGGACTTAAAAACGGTGACCCGGACATGCCGAATTTGCGCCATTCTGGAAAGGACCCGAAAATAATTTTTAACCATTTTCACAAAAAAATTATTTTTTTTTTTCGGGACTTAAAAACGGTGACCCGGACATGCCGAATTTGCGCCATTCTGGAAAGGACCCGAAAATAATTTTTAACCATTTTCACAAAAAAGTGATTTTTTTTTTCGGGACTTAAAACGGTGACCCGGACATGCCGAATTTGCGCCATTCTGGAAAGGACCCCGAAAATAATTTTTAACCATTTTCACAAAAAAGTGATTATTTTTTTTTTTCGGGACTTAAAAACGGTGACCCCGGACATGCCGAATTTGCGCCATTCTTAATTTTTTTTTCACAAAAAAGTGATTTTTTTTTTTTCGGGACTTAAAAACGGTGACCCCGGACATGCCGAATTTGCGCCATTCTGGAAAGGACCCGAAAATATTTTTAACCATTTTCACAAAAAAGTGATTTTTTTTTTTTTTTTTCGGGACTTAAAAACGGTGACCCCGGACATGCCGAATTTGCGCCATTCTGGAAAGGACTCCGAAAATAATTTTTAACCATTTTCACAAAAAAGTGATTTTTTTCGGGACTTAAAAACGGTGACCCCGGACATGCCGAATTTGCGCCATTCTGGAAAGGACTCCGAAAGTAATTTTTAACCATTTTCACAAAAAAGTTTTTTTTTTTTTTTTTACGGGACTTAAAAACGGTGACCCCGGACATGCTGGAAAGGGACCGCCGAATTTGCGCCATTCTGGAAAGGACCCCGAAAATCATTTTTAACCATTTTCACAAAAAAGTTTTTTTTTTCGGGACTTAAAAACGGTGACCCCGGACATGCCGAATTTGCGCCATTCTGGAAAGGACCCGAAAATAATTTTTAACCATTTTCACAAAAAAGTGATTTGCGCCATTCTTTTTTTTTTTTTTCGGGACTTAAAACGGTGACCCGGACATGCCGAATTTGCGCCATTCTGGAAAGGACCCCGAAAATAATTTTTAACCATTTTCACAAAAAAGTGATTTTTTTTTTTTTTTTTTCGGGACTTAAAAACGGTGACCCGGACATGCCGAATTTGCGCCATTCTGGAAAGGACCCGAAAATAATTTTAACCATTTTCACAAAAAAAGTGAATTTTTTTTTTTTTTTCGGGACTTAAAAACGGTGACCCCGGACATGCCGAATTTGCGCCATTCTGGAAAGGACCCCGAAAATAATTTTTAACCATTTTCACAAAAAAGTGAATTATTATTTTTTTTTTTTTTTTTCGGGACTTAAAAACGGTGACCCCGGACATGCCGAATTTGCGCCATTCTGGGAAGGACCCCGAAAATAATTTTTAACCATTTTCACAAAAAGTGATTTTTTTTTTTTCGGGACTTAAAAACGGTGACCCCGGACATGCGAATTTGCGCCATTCTGGAAAGGACCCCGAAAATCATTTTTAACCATTTTCACAAAAAAGTGATTTTTTTTTTTTCGGGACTTAAAAACGGTGACCCGGACATGCCGAATTTGCGCCATTCTGGAAAGGACCCGAAAATCATTTTTAACCATTTTCGCAAAAGTGATTTTTTTTTTTTTTTTCGGGACTTAAAAACGGTGACCCCGGACATGCCGAATTTGCGCCATTCTGGAAAGGACCCCGAAAATAATTTTTAACCATTTTCACAAAAAAGTGATTTTTTTTTTCGGAACTTAAAAACGGTGACCCGGACATGCCGAATTTGCGCCATTCTGGAAAGGACCCCGAAAATAATTTTTAACCATTTTCACAAAAAAGTGATTTTTTTCATTTCGCAAAAAAGGACTTAAAACGGTGACCCCGGACATGCCAATTTGCGCCATTCTGGAAAGGACCCCGAAAAATAATTTTTAACCATTTTCACAAAAAAGTGATTTTTTTTTTTTTTTTTTCGGGACTTAAAACGGTGACCCGGACATGCCGATTTGCGCCATTCTGGAAAGGACCCCGAAAATAATTTTTAACCATTTTCACAAAAAAGTGAATTTTTTATTTTTTATTTTTTTTTTCGGGACTTAAAAACGTTGACCCGGACATGCCAAATTTGCGCCATTCTGGAAAGGACCCCAAAAATAATTTTTAACCATTTTCACAAAAAAAGTGAATTTTATTTTTTTTTTTTTTTTTTTTTTTTCGGGACTCAAAGCGGTGACCCGGACATGCCA
>NC_060182.1:49797328-49809828 GCF_021184085.1 Oncorhynchus gorbuscha
AAATGGTTAAAAATTACTTTCGGAGTCCTTTCCAGAATGGCGCAAATTCGGCATGTCCGGGGTCACCGTTTTTAAGTCCCGAAAAAAAAAAAAAAAAAAAACTTTTTTTTTTGTGAAAATGGTTAAAAATTACTTTCGGAGTCCTTTCCAGAATGGCGCAAATTCGGCATGTCCGGGGTCACCGTTTTTAAGTCCCGAAAAAAAAAAAAAAAAAAAAAAACTTTTTTGTGAAAATGGTTAAAAATTACTTTCGGAGTCCTTTCCAGAATGGCGCAAATTCGGCATGTCCGGGGTCACCGTTTTTAAGTCCCGAAAAAAAAAAAAAAAAATTTTTTTTGTGAAAATGGTTAAAAATTACTTTCGGAGTCCTTTCCAGAATGGCGCAAATTCGGCATGTCCGGGGTCACCGTTTTTAAGTCCCGAAAAAAAAAAAAAAAAAAAAACTTTTTTGTGAAAATGGTTAAAAATTACTTTCGGAGTCCTTTCCAGAATGGCGCAAATTCGGCATGTCCGGGGTCACCGTTTTTAAGTCCCGAAAAAAAAAAAAAAAAAAAAAATCACTTTTTTGTGAAAATGGTTAAAAATTACTTTCGGAGTCCTTTCCAGAATGGCGCAAATTCGGCATGTCCGGGGTCACCGTTTTTAAGTCCCGAAAAAAAAAAAAAAAAAAAAACTTTTTTGTGAAAATGGTTAAAAATTACTTTCGGAGTCCTTTCCAGAATGGCGCAAATTCGGCATGTCCGGGGTCACCGTTTTTAAGTCCCGAAAAAAAAAAAAAAAAAAAAAAACTTTTTTGTGAAAATGGTTAAAAATTACTTTCGAGTCCTTTCCAGAATGGCGCAAATTCGGCATGTCCGGGGTCACCGTTTTTAAGTCCCGAAAAAAAAAAAAAAAAAAAAAAAAACTTTTTTGTGAAAATGGTTAAAAATTACTTTCGGAGTCCTTTCCAGAATGGCGCAAATTCGGCATGTCCGGGGTCACCGTTTTTAAGTCCCGAAAAAAAAAAAAACTTTTTTTGTGAAAATGGTTAAAAATTACTTTCGGAGTCCTTTCCAGAATGGCGCAAATTCGGCATGTCCGGGGTCACCGTTTTTAAGTCCCGAAAAAAAAAAAAAAAAAAAAAAATTTTTTTTTTGTGAAAATGGTTAAAAATTACTTTCGAGTCCTTTCCAGAATGGCGCAAATTCGGCATGTCCGGGGTCACCGTTTTTAAGTCCCGAAAAAAAAAAAAAAAAAAAAAAAAAATCACTTTTTTGTGAAAATGGTTAAAAATTACTTTCGGAGTCCTTTCCAGAATGGCGCAAATTCGGCATGTCCGGGGTCACCGTTTTTAAGTCCCGAAAAAAAAAAAAAAAAAAAATCACTTTTTTGTGAAAATGGTTAAAAATTACTTTCGGAGTCCTTTCCAGAATGGCGCAAATTCGGCATGTCCGGGGTCACCGTTTTTAAGTCCCGAAAAAAAAAATTTTTTTTTTTGTGAAAATGGTTAAAAATTACTTTCGGAGTCCTTTCCAGAATGGCGCAAATTCGGCATGTCCGGGGTCACCGTTTTTAAGTCCCGAAAAAAAAAAAAAAAAAAAAAAAAAACACTTTTTTTTTTTTTGTGAAAATGGTTAAAAATTACTTTCGGAGTCCTTTCCAAGAATGGCGCAAATTCGGCATGTCCGGGGTCACCGTTTTTAAGTCCCGAAAAAAAAAAAAAAAAAAAAAATTTTTTTTTTTTTGTGAAAATGGTTAAAAATTACTTTCGGAGTCCTTTCCAGAATGGCGCAAATTCGGCATGTCCGGGGTCACCGTTTTTAAGTCCCGAAAAAAAAAAAAAAAAAAAAAAATTTTTTGTGAAAATGGTTAAAAATTACTTTCGGAGTCCTTTCCAGAATGGCGCAAATTCGGCATGTCCGGGGTCACCGTTTTTAAGTCCCGAAAAAAAAAAAAAAAAAAAAATCACTTTTTTGTGAAAATGGTTAAAAATTACTTTCGGAGTCCTTTCCAGAATGGCGCAAATTCGGCATGTCCGGGGTCACCGTTTTTAAGTCCCGAAAAAAAAAAAAAAAAAAACTTTTTTTTGTGAAAATGGTTAAAAATTACTTTCGGAGTCCTTTCCAGAATGGCGCAAATTCGGCATGTCCGGGGTCACCGTTTTTAAGTCCCGAAAAAAAAAAAAAAAAAAAAATCACTTTTTTGTGAAAATGGTTAAAAATTACTTTCGGAGTCCTTTCCAGAATGGCGCAAATTCGGCATGTCCGGGGTCACCGTTTTTAAGTCCCGAAAAAAAAAAAAAAAAAAAAACCGTTTTTAAGTCACTTTTTTGTGAAAATGGTTAAAAATTACTTTCGGAGTCCTTTCCAGAATGGCGCAAATTCGGCATGTCCGGGGTCACCGTTTTTAAGTCCCGAAAAAAAAAAAAAAAAAAACTTTTTTTGTGAAAATGGTTAAAAATTACTTTCGGAGTCCTTTCCAGAATGGCGCAAATTCGGCATGTCCGGGTCACCGTTTTTAAGTCCCGAAAAAAAAAAAAAAAAAAAAAAAATCTTTTTTGTGAAAATGGTTAAAAATTACTTTCGGAGTCCTTTCCAGAATGGCGCAAATTCGGCATGTCCGGGGTCACCGTTTTTAAGTCCCCAAAAAAAAAAAAAAAAAAAAAAAAAAACTTTTTTTTGAAAATGGTTAAAAATTACTTTCGGAGTCCTTTCCAGAATGGCGCAAATTCGGCATGTCCGGGGTCACCGTTTTTAAGTCCCGAAAAAAAAAAAAAAAAAAACTTTTTTGTGAAAATGGTTAAAAATTACTTTCGGAGTCCTTTCCAGAATGGCGCAAATTCGGCATGTCCGGGGTCACCGTTTTTAAGTCCCGAAAAAAAAAAAAAAAAAAAAAATCACTTTTTTGTGAAAATGGTTAAAAATTACTTTCGGAGTCCTTTCCAGAATGGCGCAAATTCGGCATGTCCGGGGTCACCGTTTTTAAGTCCCGAAAAAAAAAAAAAAAAAAAAAAAAAAACTTTTTTGTGAAAATGGTTAAAAATTACTTTCGGAGTCCTTTCCAGAATGGCGCAAATTCGGCATGTCCGGGGTCACCGTTTTTAAGTCCCGAAAAAAAAAAAAAAAAAAAAAATTCTTTTTTTTGTGAAAATGGTTAAAAATTACTTTCGGAGTCCTTTCCAGAATGGCGCAAATTCGGCATGTCCGGGGTCACCGTTTTTAAGTCCCGAAAAAAAAAAAAAAAAAAAAAAAAAAAAAATTTTTTTTTTGTGAAAATGGTTAAAAATTACTTTCGGAGTCCTTTCCAAGAATGGCGCAAATTCGGCATGTCCGGGGTCACCGTTTTTAAGTCCCGAAAAAAATAAAAAAATAAAATAAAAAAACTTTTTTTTTTTGTGAAAATGGTTAAAAATTACTTTCGGAGTCCTTTCCAAGAATGGCGCAAATTCGGCATGTCCGGGGTCACCGTTTTTAAGTCCCGAAAAAAAAAAAAAAAAAAAAAAAAATTTTTTTTGTGAAAATGGTTAATTACTTTCGGAGTCCTTTCCAGAATGGCGCAAATTCGGCATGTCCGGGGTCACCGTTTTTAAGTCCCGAAAAAAAAAAAAAAAAAACTTTTTTTTTTTGTGAAAATGGTTAAAAATTACTTTCGGAGTCCTTTCCAGAATGGCGCAAATTCGGCATGTCCGGGGTCACCGTTTTTAAGTCCCGAAAAAAAAAAAAAAAAAAAAAAATGGCGCAAATTTTTTGTGAAAATGGTTAAAAATTACTTTCGGAGTCCTTTCCAGAATGGCGCAAATTCGGCATGTCCGGGGTCACCGTTTTTAAGTCCCGAAAAAAAAAAAAAAAAAAAAAAAAAACTTTTTTTTGTGAAAATGGTTAAAAATTACTTTCGGAGTCCTTTCCAGAATGGCGCAAATTCGGCATGTCCGGGGTCACCGTTTTTAAGTCCCGAAAAAAAAAAAAAAAAAAAAAAATTTTTGTGAAAATGGTTAAAAATTACTTTCGGAGTCCTTTCCAGAATGGCGCAAATTCGGCATGTCCGGGGTCACCGTTTTTAAGTCCCGAAAAAAAAAAAAAAAAAATCACTTTTTTGTGAAAATGGTTAAAAATTACTTTCGGAGTCCTTTCCAGAATGGCGCAAATTCGGCATGTCCGGGGTCACCGTTTTTAAGTCCCGAAAAAAAAAAAAAAAAAAAAAACTTTTTTGTGAAAATGGTTAAAAATTACTTTCGGAGTCCTTTCCAGAATGGCGCAAATTCGGCATGTCCGGGGTCACCGTTTTTAAGTCCCGAAAAAAAAAAAAAAAAAAAATTCACTTTTTTGTGAAAATGGTTAAAAATTACTTTCGGAGTCCTTTCCAGAATGGCGCAAATTCGGCATGTCCGGGGTCACCGTTTTTAAGTCCCGAAAAAAAAAAAAAAAAAATAAAAATTACACTTTTTTGTGAAAATGGTTAAAAATTACTTTCGGAGTCCTTTCCAGAATGGCGCAAATTCGGCATGTCCGGGGTCACCGTTTTTAAGTCCCGAAAAAAAAAAAAAAAAAAACTTTTTTGTGAAAATGGTTAAAAATTACTTTCGGAGTCCTTTCCAGAATGGCGCAAATTCGGCATGTCCGGGGTCACCGTTTTTAAGTCCCGAAAAAAAAAAAAAACTTTTTTGTGAAAAATGGTTAAAAATTACTTTCGGAGTCCTTTCCAGAATGGCGCAAATTCGGCATGTCCGGGGTCACCGTTTTTAAGTCCCGAAAAAAAAAAAAAAAAAAAATTTTTTTTGTGAAAATGGTTAAAAATTACTTTCGGAGTCCTTTCCAGAATGGCGCAAATTCGGCATGTCCGGGGTCACCGTTTTTAAGTCCCGAAAAAAAAAAAAAAAAAAAAAAAAAACTTTTTTGTGAAAATGGTTAAAAATTACTTTCGGAGTCCTTTCCAGAATGGCGCAAATTCGGCATGTCCGGGGTCACCGTTTTTAAGTCCCGAAAAAAAAAAAAAAAAAAAAAAAAATCTTTTTTGTGAAAATGGTTAAAAATTACTTTCGGAGTCCTTTCCAGAATGGCGCAAATTCGGCATGTCCGCGGTCACCGTTTTTAAGTCCCGAAAAAAAAAAAAAAAAAAAAAGTGAAAATGGTTAAAAATTACTTTCGGAGTCCTTTCCAGAATGGCGCAAATTCGGCATGTCCGCGGTCACCGTTTTTAAGTCCCGAAAAAAAAAAAAAAAAAAAAAATTTTTTTTTTTTTGTGAAAATGGTTAAAAATTACTTTCGGAGTCCTTTCCAGAATGGCGCAAATTCGGCATGTCCGGGGTCACCGTTTTTAAGTCCCGAAAAAAAAAAAAAAAAAAAAAAAACTTTTTTTGTGAAAATGGTTAAAAATTACTTTCGGAGTCCTTTCCAGAATGGCGCAAATTCGGCATGTCCGGGGTCACCGTTTTTAAGTCCCGAAAAAAAAAAAAAAAAAAAAAAAAAAAATTTTTTTGTGAAAATGGTTAAAAATTACTTTCGGAGTCCTTTCCAGAATGGCGCAAATTCGGCATGTCCGGGGTCACCGTTTTTAAGTCCCGAAAAAAAAAAAAAAAAAAAAAAAAAAAAAAAACTTTTTTTTTTTGTGAAAATGGTTAAAAATTACTTTCGGAGTCCTTTCCAAGAATGGCGCAAATTCGGCATGTCCGGGGTCACCGTTTTTAAGTCCCGAAAAAAAAAAAAAAAAAAAAAATCACTTTTTTGTGAAAATGGTTAAAAATTACTTTCGGAGTCCTTTCCAGAATGGCGCAAATTCGGCATGTCCGGGGTCACCGTTTTTAAGTCCCGAAAAAAAAAAAAAAAAAAAAAAACTTTTTTTGTGAAAATGGTTAAAAATTACTTTCGGAGTCCTTTCCAGAATGGCGCAAATTCGGCATGTCCGGGGTCACCGTTTTTAAGTCCCGAAAAAAAAAAAAAAAAAAAAAACTTTTTTGTGAAAATGGTTAAAAATTACTTTCGGAGTCCTTTCCAGAATGGCGCAAATTCGGCATGTCCGGGGTCACCGTTTTTAAGTCCCGAAAAAAAAAAAAAAAAAAAAAAAAATCACTTTTTTTTTGTGAAAATGGTTAAAAATTACTTTCGGAGTCCTTTCCAGAATGGCGCAAATTCGGCATGTCCGGGGTCACCGTTTTTAAGTCCCGAAAAAAAAAAAAAAAAAAAAACACTTTTTTGTGAAAATGGTTAAAAATTACTTTCGGAGTCCTTTCCAGAATGGCGCAAATTCGGCATGTCCGGGGTCACCGTTTTTAAGTCCCGAAAAAAAAAAAAAAAAAAAAAAATTTTTGTGAAAATGGTTAAAAATTACTTTCGGAGTCCTTTCCAGAATGGCGCAAATTCGGCATGTCCGGGGTCACCGTTTTTAAGTCCCGAAAAAAAAAAAAAAAAAAATTCACTTTTTTGTGAAAATGGTTAAAAATTACTTTCGGAGTCCTTTCCAGAATGGCGCAAATTCGGCATGTCCGGGGTCACCGTTTTTAAGTCCCGAAAAAAAAAAAAAAAAAAATCACTTTTTTGTGAAAATGGTTAAAAATTACTTTCGGAGTCCTTTCCAGAATGGCGCAAATTCGGCATGTCCGGGGTCACCGTTTTTAAGTCCCGAAAAAAAAAAAAAAAAAAAAAAAAAAACTTTTTTGTGAAAATGGTTAAAAATTACTTTCGGAGTCCTTTCCAGAATGGCGCAAATTCGGCATGTCCGGGGTCACCGTTTTTAAGTCCCGAAAAAAAAAAAAAAAAAAATCACTTTTTTGTGAAAATGGTTAAAAATTACTTTCGGAGTCCTTTCCAGAATGGCGCAAATTCGGCATGTCCGGGGTCACCGTTTTTAAGTCCCGAAAAAAAAAAAAAAAAAACTCTTTTTTTGTGAAAATGGTTAAAAATTACTTTCGGAGTCCTTTCCAGAATGGCGCAAATTCGGCATGTCCGGGGTCACCGTTTTTAAGTCCCGAAAAAAAAAAAAAAAAAAAAAAAAATTCTTTTTTGTGAAAATGGTTAAAAATTACTTTCGGAGTCCTTTCCAGAATGGCGCAAATTCGGCATGTCCGGGGTCACCGTTTTTAAGTCCCGAAAAAAAAAAAAAAAAAAAAAAAAAATTTTTTTGTGAAAATGGTTAAAAATTACTTTCGGAGTCCTTTCCAAGAATGGCGCAAATTCGGCATGTCCGGGGTCACCGTTTTTAAGTCCCGAAAAAAAAAAAAAAAAAAAAAAAAAAACTTTTTTGTGAAAATGGTTAAAAATTACTTTCGGAGTCCTTTCCAGAATGGCGCAAATTCGGCATGTCCGGGGTCACCGTTTTTAAGTCCCGAAAAAAAAAAAAAAAAAAAAAATTCTTTTTTGTGAAAATGGTTAAAAATTACTTTCGGAGTCCTTTCCAGAATGGCGCAAATTCGGCATGTCCGGGGTCACCGTTTTTAAGTCCCGAAAAAAAAAAAAAAAAAAAAAAAAAAATTTTTTTTGTGAAAATGGTTAAAAATTACTTTCGGAGTCCTTTCCAGAATGGCGCAAATTCGGCATGTCCGGGGTCACCGTTTTTAAGTCCCGAAAAAAAAAAAAAAAAACTTTTTTGTGAAAATGGTTAAAAATTACTTTCGGAGTCCTTTCCAGAATGGCGCAAATTCGGCATGTCCGGGGTCACCGTTTTTAAGTCCCGAAAAAAAAAAAAAAAAAAAAAAAAAATCACTTTTTTGTGAAAATGGTTAAAAATTACTTTCGGAGTCCTTTCCAGAATGGCGCAAATTCGGCATGTCCGGGGTCACCGTTTTTAAGTCCCGAAAAAAAAAAAAAAAAAACTTTGTTGTGAAAATGGTTAAAAATTACTTTCGGAGTCCTTTCCAGAATGGCGCAAATTCGGCATGTCCGGGGTCACCGTTTTTAAGTCCCGAAAAAAAAAAAAAAAAACTTTTTTGTGAAAATGGTTAAAAATTACTTTCGGAGTCCTTTCCAGAATGGCGCAAATTCGGCATGTCCGGGGTCACCGTTTTTAAGTCCCGAAAAAAAAAAAAAAAAAAAAAAAAAAAAAAAATTCACTTTTTTGTGAAAATGGTTAAAAATTACTTTCGGAGTCCTTTCCAGAATGGCGCAAATTCGGCATGTCCGGGGTCACCGTTTTTAAGTCCCGAAAAAAAAAAAAAAAAAATCACTTTTTTGTGAAAATGGTTAAAAATTACTTTCGGAGTCCTTTCCAGAATGGCGCAAATTCGGCATGTCCGGGGTCACCGTTTTTAAGTCCCGAAAAAAAAAAAAAAAATTTTTTTTTTTTTGAAAATGGTTAAAAATTACTTTCGGAGTCCTTTCCAGAATGGCGCAAATTCGGCATCCGGGGTCACCGTTTTTAAGTCCCGAAAAAAAAAAAAAAAAAAAAAAAATCACTTTTTTGTGAAAATGGTTAAAAATTACTTTCGAGTCCTTTCCAGAATGGCGCAAATTCGGCATGTCCGGGGTCACCGTTTTTAAGTCCCGAAAAAAAAAAAAAAAAAAAAAAAAAAAACTTTTTTGTGAAAATGGTTAAAAATTACTTTCGGAGTCCTTTCCAGAATGGCGCAAATTCGGCATGTCCGGGGTCACCGTTTTTAAGTCCCGAAAAAAAAAAAAAAAAAAAAAAAAACTTTTTTGTGAAAATGGTTAAAAATTACTTTCGGAGTCCTTTCCAGAATGGCGCAAATTCGGCATGTCCGGGGTCACCGTTTTTAAGTCCCGAAAAAAAAAAAAAAAAAAAAAAAAAAAAAAAAATTTTTTTGTGAAAATGGTTAAAAATTACTTTCGGAGTCCTTTCCAGAATGGCGCAAATTCGGCATGTCCGGGGTCACCGTTTTTAAGTCCCGAAAAAAAAAAAAACTTTTTTTTTTTGTGAAAATGGTTAAAAATTACTTTCGGAGTCCTTTCCAGAATGGCGCAAATTCGGCATGTCCGGGGTCACCGTTTTTAAGTCCCGAAAAAAAAAAAAAAAAAAAAAAAAAAACTTTTTTGTGAAAATGGTTAAAAATTACTTTCGGAGTCCTTTCCAGAATGGCGCAAATTCGGCATGTCCGGGGTCACCGTTTTTAAGTCCCGAAAAAAAAAAAAAAAAAAAAAAAAATCACTTTTTTGTGAAAATGGTTAAAAATTACTTTCGGAGTCCTTTCCAGAATGGCGCAAATTCGGCATGTCCGGGGTCACCGTTTTTAAGTCCCGAAAAAAAAAAAAAAAAAAAAAAATAAAAATTTTTTTTTTTTTTTGTGAAAATGGTTAAAAATTACTTTCGGAGTCCTTTCCAGAATGGCGCAAATTCGGCATGTCCGGGGTCACCGTTTTTAAGTCCCGAAAAAAAAAAAAAAAAAAAATTTTTTTTGTGAAAATGGTTAAAAATTACTTTCGGAGTCCTTTCCAGAATGGCGCAAATTCGGCATGTCCGGGGTCACCGTTTTTAAGTCCCAAAAAAAAAAAAACTTTTTTGTGAAAATGGTTAAAAATTACTTTCGGAGTCCTTTCCAGAATGGCGCAAATTCGGCATGTCCGGGGTCACCGTTTTTAAGTCCCGAAAAAAAAAAAAAAAAAAAAACACTTTTTTTGTGAAAATGGTTAAAAATTACTTTCGGAGTCCTTTCCAGAATGGCGCAAATTCGGCATGTCCGGGGTCACCGTTTTTAAGTCCCGAAAAAAAAAAAAAAAATTTTTTTGTGAAAATGGTTAAAAATTACTTTCGGAGTCCTTTCCAGAATGGCGCAAATTCGGCATGTCCGGGGTCACCGTTTTTAAGTCCCGAAAAAAAAAAAAAAAAAAAAAACATATTTTTTTTTTTTGTGAAAATGGTTAAAAATTACTTTCGGAGTCCTTTCCAGAATGGCGCAAATTCGGCATGTCCGGGGTCACCGTTTTTAAGTCCCGAAAAAAAAAAAAAAAAAATAAAAACTTTTTTTGTGAAAATGGTTAAAAATTACTTTCGGAGTCCTTTCCAGAATGGCGCAAATTCGGGCATGTCCGGGGTCACCGTTTTTAAGTCCCGAAAAAAAAAAAAAAAAAAAAAATTCACTTTTTTGTGAAAATGGTTAAAAATTACTTTCGGAGTCCTTTCCAGAATGGCGCAAATTCGGCATGTCCGGGGTCACCGTTTTTAAGTCCCGAAAAAAAAAAAAAAAAAAAAAAAAAAAACTTTTTTGTGAAAATGGTTAAAAATTACTTTCGGAGTCCTTTCCAGAATGGCGCAAATTCGGCATGTCCGGGGTCACCGTTTTTAAGTCCCGAAAAAAAAAAAAAAAAAACACTTTTTTGTGAAAATGGTTAAAAATTACTTTCGGAGTCCTTTCCAGAATGGCGCAAATTCGGCATGTCCGGGGTCACCGTTTTTAAGTCCCGAAAAAAAAAAAAAAAAAACTTTTTTTTTGTGAAAATGGTTAAAAATTACTTTCGGAGTCCTTTCCAGAATGGCGCAAATTCGGCATGTCCGGGGTCACCGTTTTTAAGTCCCGAAAAAAAAAAAAAAAAAAAAAAAAAAAATTTTTTTGTGAAAATGGTTAAAAATTACTTTCGGAGTCCTTTCCAGAATGGCGCAAATTCGGCATGTCCGGGGTCACCGTTTTTAAGTCCCGAAAAAAAAAAAAAAAAAAAAAAAACTTTTTTGTGAAAATGGTTAAAAATTACTTTCGGAGTCCTTTCCAGAATGGCGCAAATTCGGCATGTCCGGGGTCACCGTTTTTAAGTCCCGAAAAAAAAAAAAAAAAAAAAACTTTTTTGTGAAAATGGTTAAAAATTACTTTCGGAGTCCTTTCCAGAATGGCGCAAATTCGGCATGTCCGGGGTCACCGTTTTTAAGTCCCGAAAAAAAAAAAAAAAAAAAAAAAAAAAAAAAATTACTTTTTTGTGAAAATGGTTAAAAATTACTTTCGGAGTCCTTTCCAGAATGGCGCAAATTCGGCATGTCCGGGGTCACCGTTTTTAAGTCCCGAAAAAAAAAAAAAAATCACTTTTTTGTGAAAATGGTTAAAAATTACTTTCGGAGTCCTTTCCAGAATGGCGCAAATTCGGCATGTCCGGGGTCACCGTTTTTAAGTCCCGAAAAAAAAAAAAAAAAAAAAAAAAAATCACTTTTTTGTGAAAATGGTTAAAAATTACTTTCGGAGTCCTTTCCAGAATGGCGCACTTTTTTGTGAAAATGGTTAAAAATTACTTTCGGAGTCCTTTCCAGAATGGCGCAAATTCGGCATGTCCGGGGTCACCGTTTTTAAGTCCCGAAAAAAAAAAAAAAAAAAAAAAAATTTTTTGTGAAAATGGTTAAAAATTACTTTCGGAGTCCTTTCCAGAATGGCGCAAATTCGGCATGTCCGGGGTCACCGTTTTTAAGTCCCGAAAAAAAAAAAAAAAAAAAAAAATTTTTTTTTTGTGAAAATGGTTAAAAATTACTTTCGGAGTCCTTTCCAGAATGGCGCAAATTCGGCATGTCCGGGGTCACCGTTTTTAAGTCCCGAAAAAAAAAAAAAAAAAAAAACTTTTTTGTGAAAATGGTTAAAAATTACTTTCGGAGTCCTTTCCAGAATGGCGCAAATTCGGCATGTCCGGGGTCACCGTTTTTAAGTCCCGAAAAAAAAAATCACTTTTTTTGTGAAAATGGTTAAAAATTACTTTCGGAGTCCTTTCCAGAATGGCGCAAATTCGGCATGTCCGGGGTCACCGTTTTTAAGTCCCGAAAAAAAAAAAAAAAAAAAAAACTTTTTTGTGAAAATGGTTAAAAATTACTTTCGGAGTCCTTTCCAGAATGGCGCAAATTCGGCATGTCCGGGGTCACCGTTTTTAAGTCCCGAAAAAAAAAAAAAAAAAAATTCTTTTTTGAAAATGGTTAAAAATTACTTTCGGAGTCCTTTCCAGAATGGCGCAAATTCGGCATGTCCGGGGTCACCGTTTTTAAGTCCCGAAAAAAAAAAAAAAAAAAAAAAAAAACTTTTTTTGTGAAAATGGTTAAAAATTACTTTCGGAGTCCTTTCCAGAATGGCGCAAATTCGGCATGTCCGGGGTCACCGTTTTTAAGTCCCGAAAAAAAAAAAAAAAAAAAAAAAAACTTTTTTGTGAAAATGGTTAAAAATTACTTTCGGAGTCCTTTCCAGAATGGCGCAAATTCGGCATGTCCGGGGTCACCGTTTTTAAGTCCCGAAAAAAAAAAAAAAAAAAAAAAAAAAAAGTCCTTTCCAGAATGGCGCAAATTCAACTTTTTTGTGAAAATGGTTAAAAATTACTTTCGGAGTCCTTTCCAGAATGGCGCAAATTCGGCATGTCCGGGGTCACCGTTTTTAAGTCCCGAAAAAAAAAAAAAAAAAAAAAATCACTTTTTTGTGAAAATGGTTAAAAATTACTTTCGGAGTCCTTTCCAGAATGGCGCAAATTCGGCATGTCCGGGGTCACCGTTTTTAAGTCCCGAAAAAAAAAAAAAAAAAAAAAACTTTTTTGAAAATGGTTAAAAATTACTTTCGGAGTCCTTTCCAGAATGGCGCAAATTCGGCATGTCCGGGGTCACCGTTTTTAAGTCCCGAAAAAAAAAAA
>NC_060182.1:49814828-49824828 GCF_021184085.1 Oncorhynchus gorbuscha
TACTTTCGGAGTCCTTTCCAGAATGGCGCAAATTCGGCATGTCCGGGGTCACCGTTTTTAAGTCCCGAAAAAAAAAAAAAAAAAAAAAACTTTTTTGTGAAAATGGTTAAAAATTACTTTCGGAGTCCTTTCCAGAATGGCGCAAATTCGGCATGTCCGGGGTCACCGTTTTTAAGTCCCGAAAAAAAAAAAAAAAAAAAACTTTTTTGTGAAAATGGTTAAAAATTACTTTCGGAGTCCTTTCCAGAATGGCGCAAATTCGGCATGTCCGGGGTCACCGTTTTTAAGTCCCGAAAAAAAAAAAAAAAAAAATTTTTTTGTGAAAATGGTTAAAAATTACTTTCGAGTCCTTTCCAGAATGGCGCAAATTCGGCATGTCCGGGGTCACCGTTTTTAAGTCCCGAAAAAAAAAAAAAAAAAAAAAAAACTTTTTTGTGAAAATGGTTAAAAATTACTTTCGGAGTCCTTTCCAGAATGGCGCAAATTCGGCATGTCCGGGGTCACCGTTTTTAAGTCCCGAAAAAAAAAAAAAAAAAAAAAAATCACTTTTTTGTGAAAATGGTTAAAAATTACTTTCGGAGTCCTTTCCAGAATGGCGCAAATTCGGCATGTCCGGGGTCACCGTTTTTAAGTCCCTTTCCAGAATGGCGCAAATTCGAAAAAAAAAAAAAACTTTTTTGTGAAAATGGTTAAAAATTACTTTCGGAGTCCTTTCCAGAATGGCGCAAATTCGGCATGTCCGGGGTCACCGTTTTTAAGTCCCGAAAAAAAAAAAAAAAAAACTTTTTTGTGAAAATGGTTAAAAATTACTTTCGGAGTCCTTTCCAGAATGGCGCAAATTCGGCATGTCCGGGGTCACCGTTTTTAAGTCCCGAAAAAAAAAAAAAAAAAATTTTTTTTGTGAAAATGGTTAAAAATTACTTTCGGAGTCCTTTCCAGAATGGCGCAAATTCGGCATGTCCGGGGTCACCGTTTTTAAGTCCCGAAAAAAAAAAAAAAAAAAAAAAAAATTTTTTGTGAAAATGGTTAAAAATTACTTTCGGAGTCCTTTCCAGAATGGCGCAAATTCGGCATGTCCGGGGTCACCGTTTTTAAGTCCCGAAAAAAAAAAAAAAAAAAAAAAAAAAACTTTTTGTGAAAATGGTTAAAAATTACTTTCGGAGTCCTTTCCAGAATGGCGCAAATTCGGCATGTCCGGGGTCACCGTTTTTAAGTCCCGAAAAAAAAAAAAAAAAAAAAAATTTTTTTTGTGAAAATGGTTAAAAATTACTTTCGGAGTCCTTTCCAGAATGGCGCAAATTCGGCATGTCCGGGGTCACCGTTTTTAAGTCCCGAAAAAAAAAAAAAAAAAAAAAAACTTTTTTGTGAAAATGGTTAAAAATTACTTTCGGAGTCCTTTCCAGAATGGCGCAAATTCGGCATGTCCGGGGTCACCGTTTTTAAGTCCCGAAAAAAAAAAAAAAAAAAAAAAAAAAAACTTTTTTGTGAAAATGGTTAAAAATTACTTTCGGAGTCCTTTCCAGAATGGCGCAAATTCGGCATGTCCGGGGTCACCGTTTTTAAGTCCCGAAAAAAAAAAAAAAAAAATTCACTTTTTTGTGAAAATGGTTAAAAATTACTTTCGGAGTCCTTTCCAGAATGGCGCAAATTCGGCATGTCCGGGGTCACCGTTTTTAAGTCCCGAAAAAAAAAAAAAAAAAATCACTTTTTTGTGAAAATGGTTAAAAATTACTTTCGGAGTCCTTTCCAGAATGGCGCAAATTCGGCATGTCCGGGGTCACCGTTTTTAAGTCCCGAAAAAAAAAAAAAAAAAAAAAAAAAAAACTTTTTTGTGAAAATGGTTAAAAATTACTTTCGGAGTCCTTTCCAGAATGGCGCAAATTCGGCATGTCCGGGGTCACCGTTTTTAAGTCCCGAAAAAAAAAAAAAAAAAAAAAAAATTTTTTTGTGAAAATGGTTAAAAATTACTTTCGGAGTCCTTTCCAGAATGGCGCAAATTCGGCATGTCCGGGGTCACCGTTTTTAAGTCCCGAAAAAAAAAAAAAAAAAAAAAAAACTTTTTTGTGAAAATGGTTAAAAATTACTTTCGGAGTCCTTTCCAGAATGGCGCAAATTCGGCATGTCCGGGGTCACCGTTTTTAAGTCCCGAAAAAAAAAAAAAAAAAAAAAAAAAACACTTTTTTTTTTGTGAAAATGGTTAAAAATTACTTTCGGAGTCCTTTCCAGAATGGCGCAAATTCGGCATGTCCGGGTCACCGTTTTTAAGTCCCGAAAAAAAAAAAAAAAAAAAAAAAAAAAATGGCTTTTTTGTGAAAATGGTTAAAAATTACTTTCGGAGTCCTTTCCAGAATGGCGCAAATTCGGCATGTCCGGGGTCACCGTTTTTAAGTCCCGAAAAAAAAAAAAAAAAAAAAAAAAATCACTTTTTTGTGAAAATGGTTAAAAATTACTTTCGGAGTCCTTTCCAGAATGGCGCAAATTCGGCATGTCCGGGGTCACCGTTTTTAAGTCCCGAAAAAAAAAAAAAAAAAAAAAAATCACTTTTTTGTGAAAATGGTTAAAAATTACTTTCGGAGTCCTTTCCAGAATGGCGCAAATTCGGCATGTCCGGGGTCACCGTTTTTAGTCCCGAAAAAAAAAAAAAAAAAAAAAAAACTTTTTTTTTGAAAATGGTTAAAAATTACTTTCGGAGTCCTTTCCAGAATGGCGCAAATTCGGCATGTCCGGGGTCACCGTTTTTAAGTCCCGAAAAAAAAAAAAAAAAAAAACTTTTTTGTGAAAATGGTTAAAAATTACTTTCGAGTCCTTTCCAGAATGGCGCAAATTCGGCATGTCCGGGGTCACCGTTTTTAAGTCCCGAAAAAAAAAAAAAAAAAAAAAAAACTTTTTTGTGAAAATGGTTAAAAATTACTTTCGGAGTCCTTTCCAGAATGGCGCAAATTCGGCATGTCCGGGGTCACCGTTTTTAAGTCCCGAAAAAAAAAAAAAAAAAAAAAAAACTTTTTTGTGAAAATGGTTAAAAATTACTTTCGGAGTCCTTTCCAGAATGGCGCAAATTCGGCATGTCCGGGGTCACCGTTTTTAAGTCCCGAAAAAAAAAAAAAAAAAAAAAAAAAATTTTTTTGTGAAAATGGTTAAAAATTACTTTCGGAGTCCTTTCCAGAATGGCGCAAATTCGGCATGTCCGGGGTCACCGTTTTTAAGTCCCGAAAAAAAAAAAAAAAAAAAAAAAACTTTTTTTTGTGAAAATGGTTAAAAATTACTTTCGGAGTCCTTTCCAGAATGGCGCAAATTCGGCATGTCCGGGGTCACCGTTTTTAAGTCCCGAAAAAAAAAAAAAAAACTTTTTTGTGAAAATGGTTAAAAATTACTTTCGGAGTCCTTTCCAGAATGGCGCAAATTCGGCATGTCCGCGGTCACCGTTTTTAAGTCCCGAAAAAAAAAAAAAAAAAAAAAATATATTTTTTTTTTTGTGAAAATGGTTAAAAATTACTTTCGGAGTCCTTTCCAGAATGGCGCAAATTCGGCATGTCCGGGGTCACCGTTTTTAAGTCCCGAAAAAAAAAAAAAAAAAAATTGTGAAAATGGTTAAAAATTACTTTCGGAGTCCTTTCCAGAATGGCGCAAATTCGGCATGTCCGGGGTCACCGTTTTTAAGTCCCGAAAAAAAAAAAAAAAAAAAAAAAAATCTTTTTTGTGAAAATGGTTAAAAATTACTTTCGGAGTCCTTTCCAGAATGGCGCAAATTCGGCATGTCCGGGGTCACCGTTTTTAAGTCCCGAAAAAAAAAAAAAAAAAAAAAAAACTTTTTTGTGAAAATGGTTAAAAATTACTTTCGGAGTCCTTTCCAGAATGGCGCAAATTCGGCATGTCCGGGGTCACCGTTTTTAAGTCCCGAAAAAAAAAAAAAAAAAAAAAAATCACTTTTTTGTGAAAATGGTTAAAAATTACTTTCGGAGTCCTTTCCAGAATGGCGCAAATTCGGCATGTCCGGGGTCACCGTTTTTAAGTCCCGAAAAAAAAAAAAAAAAAAAAAAAAATCACTTTTTTGTGAAAATGGTTAAAAATTACTTTCGGAGTCCTTTCCAGAATGGCGCAAATTCGGCATGTCCGGGGTCACCGTTTTTAAGTCCCGAAAAAAAAAAAAAAAAAAAAAATCACTTTTTTGTGAAAATGGTTAAAAATTACTTTCGGAGTCCTTTCCAGAATGGCGCAAATTCGGCATGTCCGGGGTCACCGTTTTTAAGTCCCGAAAAAAAAAAAAAAAAAAAAAAAAAAAAAAACTTTTTTGTGAAAATGGTTAAAAATTACTTTCGGAGTCCTTTCCAGAATGGCGCAAATTCGGCATGTCCGGGGTCACCGTTTTTAAGTCCCGAAAAAAAAAAAAAAAAATCACTTTTTTGTGAAAATGGTTAAAAATTACTTTCGGAGTCCTTTCCAGAATGGCGCAAATTCGGCATGTCCGGGGTCACCGTTTTTAAGTCCCGAAAAAAAAAAAAAAAAAAAAACTTTTTTTGTGAAAATGGTTAAAAATTACTTTCGGAGTCCTTTCCAGAATGGCGCAAATTCGGCATGTCCGGGGTCACCGTTTTTAAGTCCCGAAAAAAAAAAAAAAAAAAAAAAACTTTTTTGTGAAAATGGTTAAAAATTACTTTCGGAGTCCTTTCCAGAATGGCGCAAATTCGGCATGTCCGGGGTCACCGTTTTTAAGTCCCGAAAAAAAAAAAAAAAAAAAAAATCTTTTTTGTGAAAATGGTTAAAAATTACTTTCGGAGTCCTTTCCAGAATGGCGCAAATTCGGCATGTCCGGGGTCACCGTTTTTAAGTCCCGAAAAAAAAAAAAAAAAAAATCTTTTTTGTGAAAATGGTTAAAAATTACTTTCGGAGTCCTTTCCAGAATGGCGCAAATTCGGCATGTCCGGGGTCACCGTTTTTAAGTCCCGAAAAAAAAAAAAAAAAAAAAAAAAAACTTTTTTGTGAAAATGGTTAAAAATTACTTTCGGAGTCCTTTCCAGAATGGCGCAAATTCGGCATGTCCGGGGTCACCGTTTTTAAGTCCCGAAAAAAAAAAAATAAAAATTTTTTTTTCCAGTGAAAATGGTTAAAAATTACTTTCGGAGTCCTTTCCAGAATGGCGCAAATTCGGCATGTCCGGGGTCACCGTTTTTAAGTCCCGAAAAAAAAAAAAAAAAAAACTTTTTTTTGTGAAAATGGTTAAAAATTACTTTCGGAGTCCTTTCCAGAATGGCGCAAATTCGGCATGTCCGGGGTCACCGTTTTTAAGTCCCGAAAAAAAAAAAAAAAAAAAAAAAATCACTTTTTTGTGAAAATGGTTAAAAATTACTTTCGGAGTCCTTTCCAGAATGGCGCAAATTCGGCATGTCCGGGGTCACCGTTTTTAAGTCCCGAAAAAAAAAAAAAAAAAAAACTTTTTTGTGAAAATGGTTAAAAATTACTTTCGGAGTCCTTTCCAGAATGGCGCAAATTCGGCATGTCCGGGGTCACCGTTTTTAAGTCCCGAAAAAAAAAAAAAAAAAAAAACTTTTTTGTGAAAATGGTTAAAAATTACTTTCGGAGTCCTTTCCAGAATGGCGCAAATTCGGCATGTCCGGGGTCACCGTTTTTAAGTCCCGAAAAAAAAAAAAAAAAAAAAAAAAAAAATCACTTTTTTGTGAAAATGGTTAAAAATTACTTTCGGAGTCCTTTCCAGAATGGCGCAAATTCGGCATGTCCGGGGTCACCGTTTTTAAGTCCCGAAAAAAAAAAAAAAAAAAAAAAAAAAAAACTTTTTTGTGAAAATGGTTAAAAATTACTTTCGGAGTCCTTTCCAGAATGGCGCAAATTCGGCATGTCCGGGGTCACCGTTTTTAAGTCCCGAAAAAAAAAAAAAAAAAAAAAAAAAAAACTTTTTTGTGAAAATGGTTAAAAATTACTTTCGGAGTCCTTTCCAGAATGGCGCAAATTCGGCATGTCCGGGGTCACCGTTTTTAAGTCCCGAAAAAAAAAAAAAAAAAAAAAAAAACACTTTTTTGTGAAAATGGTTAAAAATTACTTTCGGAGTCCTTTCCAGAATGGCGCAAATTCGGCATGTCCGGGGTCACCGTTTTTAAGTCCCGAAAAAAAAAAAAAAAAACTTTTTTGTGAAAATGGTTAAAAATTACTTTCGGAGTCCTTTCCAGAATGGCGCAAATTCGGCATGTCCGGGGTCACCGTTTTTAAGTCCCGAAAAAAAAAAAAAAAAAAAAAAAAAACTTTTTTGTGAAAATGGTTAAAAATTACTTTCGGAGTCCTTTCCAGAATGGCGCAAATTCGGCATGTCCGGGGTCACCGTTTTTAAGTCCCGAAAAAAAAAAAAAAAAAAAAAAAAAAACTTTTTTGTGAAAATGGTTAAAAATTACTTTCGGAGTCCTTTCCAGAATGGCGCAAATTCGGCATGTCCGGGGTCACCGTTTTTAAGTCCCGAAAAAAAAAAAAAAAAAAAACTTTTTTGTGAAAATGGTTAAAATTACTTTCGGAGTCCTTTCCAGAATGGCGCAAATTCGGCATGTCCGGGGTCACCGTTTTTAAGTCCCGAAAAAAAAAAAAAAAAAAAAATTCTTTTTTGTGAAAATGGTTAAAAATTACTTTCGGAGTCCTTTCCAGAATGGCGCAAATTCGGCATGTCCGGGGTCACCGTTTTTAAGTCCCGAAAAAAAAAAAAAAAAAAAAAAAACTTTTTTGTGAAAATGGTTAAAAATTACTTTCGGAGTCCTTTCCAGAATGGCGCAAATTCGGCATGTCCGGGGTCACCGTTTTTAAGTCCCCTTTCCAAAAAAAAAAAAAAAAAAAAAAAAAAAAAAACTTTTTTGTGAAAATGGTTAAAAATTACTTTCGGAGTCCTTTCCAGAATGGCGCAAATTCGGCATGTCCGGGGTCACCGTTTTTAAGTCCCGAAAAAAAAAAAAAAAAAAAAAAAAACTTTTTTTGTGAAAATGGTTAAAAATTACTTTCGGAGTCCTTTCCAGAATGGCGCAAATTCGGCATGTCCGGGGTCACCGTTTTTAAGTCCCGAAAAAAAAAAAAAAAAAAACTTTTTTGTGAAAATGGTTAAAAATTACTTTCGGAGTCCTTTCCAGAATGGCGCAAATTCGGCATGTCCGGGGTCACCGTTTTTAAGTCCCGAAAAAAAAAAAAAAAAAAAAAAAACTTTTTTGTGAAAATGGTTAAAAATTACTTTCGGAGTCCTTTCCAGAATGGCGCAAATTCGGCATGTCCGGGGTCACCGTTTTTAAGTCCCGAAAAAAAAAAAAAAAAAAAAAAAAACTTTTTTGAAAATGGTTAAAAATTACTTTCGGAGTCCTTTCCAGAATGGCGCAAATTCGGCATGTCCGCGGTCACCGTTTTTAAGTCCCGAAAAAAAAAAAAAAAAAATTTTTTTTTGTGAAAATGGTTAAAAATTACTTTCGGAGTCCTTTCCAGAATGGCGCAAATTCGGCATGTCCGGGGTCACCGTTTTTAAGTCCCGAAAAAAAAAAAAAAAAAAAAAAAAATTGTGAAAATGGTTAAAAATTACTTTCGGAGTCCTTTCCAGAATGGCGCAAATTCGGCATGTCCGCGGTCACCGTTTTTAAGTCCCGAAAAAAAAAAAAAAAAAAAAAAAAAATTTTTTTTTGTGAAAATGGTTAAAAATTACTTTCGGAGTCCTTTCCAGAATGGCGCAAATTCGGCATGTCCGGGGTCACCGTTTTTAAGTCCCGAAAAAAAAAAAAAAAAAAAAACTTTTTTGTGAAAATGGTTAAAAATTACTTTCGGAGTCCTTTCCAGAATGGCGCAAATTCGGCATGTCCGGGGTCACCGTTTTTAAGTCCCGAAAAAAAAAAAAAAAAAAAAAAAACTTTTTTGTGAAAATGGTTAAAAATTACTTTCGGAGTCCTTTCCAGAATGGCGCAAATTCGGCATGTCCGGGGTCACCGTTTTTAAGTCCCGAAAAAAAAAAATGGTTAAAAAAAAAAAAAAAAAAATTTTTTGTGAAAATGGTTAAAAATTACTTTCGGAGTCCTTTCCAGAATGGCGCAAATTCGGCATGTCCGGGGTCACCGTTTTTAAGTCCCGAAAAAAAAAAAAAAAAAAAAAAAAAAACTTTGTGAAAATGGTTAAAAATTACTTTCGGAGTCCTTTCCAGAATGGCGCAAATTCGGCATGTCCGGGGTCACCGTTTTTAAGTCCCGAAAAAAAAAAAAAAAAAAAACTTCACTTTTTTGTGAAAATGGTTAAAAATTACTTTCGGAGTCCTTTCCAGAATGGCGCAAATTCGGCATGTCCGGGGTCACCGTTTTTAAGTCCCGAAAAAAAAAAAAAAAAAAAAACTTTTTTTTGTGAAAATGGTTAAAAATTACTTTCGGAGTCCTTTCCAGAATGGCGCAAATTCGGCATGTCCGGGGTCACCGTTTTTAAGTCCCGAAAAAAAAAAAAAAAAAAAAAAAAAAAAACACTTTTTTGTGAAAATGGTTAAAAATTACTTTCGGAGTCCTTTCCAGAATGGCGCAAATTCGGCATGTCCGGGGTCACCGTTTTTAAGTCCCGAAAAAAAAAAAAAAAAAAAAAATTTTTTTGTGAAAATGGTTAAAAATTACTTTCGGAGTCCTTTCCAGAATGGCGCAAATTCGGCATGTCCGGGGTCACCGTTTTTAAGTCCCGAAAAAAAAAAAAAAAAAAAAAAAAAAAAATTTTTTGTGAAAATGGTTAAAAATTACTTTCGGAGTCCTTTCCAGAATGGCGCAAATTCGGCATGTCCGGGGTCACCGTTTTTAAGTCCCGAAAAAAAAAAAAAAAAAAAAAAAACTTTTTTTTGAAAATGGTTAAAAATTACTTTCGGAGTCCTTTCCAGAATGGCGCAAATTCGGCATGTCCGGGGTCACCGTTTTTAAGTCCCGAAAAAAAAAAAAAAAAAAAAAAAAAAAAACTTTTTTGTGAAAATGGTTAAAAATTACTTTCGGAGTCCTTTCCAGAATGGCGCAAATTCGGCATGTCCGGGGTCACCGTTTTTAAGTCCCGAAAAAAAAAAAAAAAAAAAAACACTTTTTTTGTGAAAATGGTTAAAAATTACTTTCGGAGTCCTTTCCAGAATGGCGCAAATTCGGCATGTCCGGGGTCACCGTTTTTAAGTCCCGAAAAAAAAAAAAAAAAAAAAAAAAATTTTGTGAAAATGGTTAAAAATTACTTTCGGAGTCCTTTCCAGAATGGCGCAAATTCGGCATGTCCGGGGTCACCGTTTTTAAGTCCCGAAAAAAAAAAAAAAAATCACTTTTTTGTGAAAATGGTTAAAAATTACTTTCGGAGTCCTTTCCAGAATGGCGCAAATTCGGCATGTCCGGGGTCACCGTTTTTAAGTCCCGAAAAAAAAAAAAAAAAAAAATTCACTTTTTTGTGAAAATGGTTAAAAATTACTTTCGGAGTCCTTTCCAGAATGGCGCAAATTCGGCATGTCCGGGGTCACCGTTTTTAAGTCCCGAAAAAAAAAAAAAAAAAAAAAATTTTTTTTGAAAATGGTTAAAAATTACTTTCGGAGTCCTTTCCAGAATGGCGCAAATTCGGCATGTCCGGGGTCACCGTTTTTAAGTCCCGAAAAAAAAAAAAAAAAAAAACTTTTTTGTGAAAATGGTTAAAAATTACTTTCGGAGTCCTTTCCAGAATGGCGCAAATTCGGCATGTCCGGGGTCACCGTTTAAGTACCGAAAAAAAAAAAAAAAAAACACTTTTTTGTGAAAATGGTTAAAAATTACTTTTCGGAGTCCTTTCCAGAATGGCGCAAATTCGGCATGTCCGGGGTCACCGTTTTTAAGTCCCGAAAAAAAAAAAAAAAAAAAAAAAAAAATTTTTTTGTGAAAATGGTTAAAAATTACTTTCGGAGTCCTTTCCAGAATGGCGCAAATTCGGCATGTCCGGGGTCACCGTTTTTAAGTCCCGAAAAAAAAAAAAAAAAAAAAAACTTTTTTGTGAAAATGGTTAAAAATTACTTTCG